>NW_017307829.1:185486-199873 GCF_000935625.1 Nanorana parkeri
AAATTTATATTAATATAAAAGGACTTCAGACTTGAAGCTGACAGCTTTTTCCTCCATAATACTAGGCGAGGCTCTTCCTCACCTGCCGCTCCTGACCACACGTCCCTGGTTCCTACCCATGCAACTCCTCCATACCACCTGCCTCTTGACCTCCAATTAGTTAAGATCTTCTATTTTCCCAAACTTTAGCCCCTTCCCCAGGGGCAATTCCTCCCCACAGTCATGTAGCCCCTCCACTTAATATCTCCAAGTCTGTCAGGTCTGTGCATTTCTCCATTGACCAGTAACCACCAGTGTGAGGGGACATTTATCTATATTGTGGTGACCTATTCCACTGACCACCAGTGCAAGGGATGCATTGTCCAAGTTTCTTTTCTACCCATTATTATTGTTTTCATTTCATGATTGTTACTGAAAATAGTCATATACTGTAAACAAGAAGAGTTTTAAAAGTGATCAACTTTAGGCATAAAATTCCTTAGATGTACCACAGTCTTTATACTATTATTATTATTATATCTCCAACTTGCTGATTACTCAAATATACCAGGAGCTGTGGATATAATAATTTTGAGCAGAGGTTCCCCGAGACCTGAAAACCATTTCAAAGGTTCCTTCCTGAGAGGCTGGTTTTCCTTGTGGAAGTCGACAGAGGAGGGTAATGCAGCACTAGTCATGAAAGAATATCCAGTATGAACAATTGTCTGAATCCTATGGACCGTTCTATTGTAATGTGTTCCACACACCAAGGTTCACCTGGAAGCACCAACATGTGTTCTGTCCACCTTTATTCTGTCATCAGCAATGCTTTCCCGGTATTGTTTATCTTGGAAACTATTTGCTTGTAACAGTCCATAATTAGTCCAAATATAATGTAAAACCAATGCCATCTATTGAGCCTTCGTGGCTCTATAGGACTAATGAAGTATACATAAACTCTAACTCCCCTCCCCCACATATAACATAATATAATTCCCAGCCCCCCCCCCCCTTCCCCGCACACCCACATACCCACTTCTAAATTAAATACAGAGCCCCCTCTCCTGCTTACCTTGCAAGGAGGAGGCTGTGAGCCACGATCATCGATCCCTGGTGATCTAGTGGCGATTAGTAAGGTCTGCTGCAGACCTTACTAATCTAATCCTTTCGGCCAGTGTTCAGCGAAGATTCCGCCTGAAAGGATCCGAGTGACGGCAAAGAAGCAGCTATGCGGTCTGCATCCGACAGAGATGCAGACCGTGTAGCTGGTCCCGCAATTCTGGTCCCTGGCCGTGACATAGTACCGGCTCGCGGGCCGGTACTTTGAGACCACTGCTCTAACTAGATGATGGTTGGAGTGGTGACTACTTTACAATACACTCCTCATGTATCACTTGCCCCTCCCTTTTAGATTGTAAGCTCTCACGGGCAGGGCCCTTCTTACCATCTTGTCTTGAATTGTATTGTGATTGTAATGTCTTCCTTATATTGTAAAGCGCTGCGCAAACTGTTGGTGCTCTATAAATCCTGTATTATAATAATAATAGTAACACACACGGAAGGAAGGACAGTGTCAGCACCAATTCAGAGATGATTTGAGGGTCTAAAGCCGAGTGATACACAAATAAGATACATTGTTGTTCATAGTTAAGGTAGTTGAATGTATTTTTAAGATTTAACTCCCGAGTTCATTGTCACTTTATTATGTGTGCATTTATTTTATTTTGTTAAAAAGTGGACTTTGTAATGATATTAAAACCACAAAAGTGTTTTTGTCTTTATTTATTGTTCACTTTATGTGCTGCTTTAAAATATTGTTGGACCCATTACCAGTAATATCTTGTTTGACCTGTAACAACTGAGCCATGTGCACACAGGAGACTGAGCAGGGAGCACACACACATAACTACATTGACGTGGGAGGAGGGAGGGGGAAACCAGAGAGGCATTTCACATGCCCGGAAGAGTCAGATTCCTAGAAAGCATGGACTGATTATAGTGGAAAAAGAAAGAAAAGATTGCGTGGATGACAAGACTGCCAAATATGTGAGTACACGACAGACAATACTACTGCGAATGTTTAGAAGGAAAGGTTCTTGACCAAAGGGGTGTTATGCAGCACATAAGAGCCATAAATGAACAACAACAAAGTCCCGGTATCTAGGCCAGCCAACAAGGACTATGTTTGTGTTATCCACCAACTGGTAAATATTGTATACAGTGAGTGGCCAGATTATTATGACCACCTGACATTTGTAGGCAAATTAGCTATAATTTGGCGCTGAAGTTGCTAGAGGGCCAGACCATTATAAATAGGGAAGCAGGTTGTTTACCACGACAATAGAAGTGATTTGTTTCTGAATATACGGGGAAACAACGCGATTTAACAGCCTTTGAACGTGGGATGATTGTTGGCGCTCGGAGCCATGGAGCGAGTATCAGCAAAACAGCAGAATTGGTTAAATGTTCAAGAGCGGCTGTTGTTAAAGTGTTTAAAGACTGGACTGTCAGCTGAAAATCTGGGTCTGAACGTGCGAATTGTGGCCGTCAGCGACTAGTCAATGTTAGGGCAGAACGGAGAGTGGCAAGACTGGTACAAGACAACAGTGCCGTGTCAGATTCCTCGCATCGGCTTTCAGCATCTCGTGGAGTCATCCCGTGGCCCAACGAAGTACTGATGGGGTGGTCATAATAATCTGGCCACTCAGTGTATATGTATAAGCAGTATCATGGAGAAGGATCTGGGTATTCTGGTAGACCATAGACTTGATAACAGCATGTAATGCCAAGCTGCACCTTCTAGAGCAAGCCAAATATTTATTTGTCATAAAGGGGCATAGACGTTGTAGACAGAGATATAAACTTGCCCCTCTACAAATCATGAATACGATCTCCTCTTAAAGGAGAACTATGGGGTTAAGGCTTTTCCCCATAGTTCTCCTTTGGGTAATGTGGGAGGACACAAACTAGAGTCCTCCCGTCACCCTAAGCTCAGTATACCGCGAGCTGTAGCTCACGGTATACTGAGACGCCGCAGTATACCACCGCCGGACAATTGTGGCGGGATCCGCTTAGCTGCGTGACTGACAGCTGGCTCTGCCTATCTAGAGGCAGAGCCAGCTGTACCCGCCCCCTCCCCCGTCCGTTCCGCCAGTCAGCGCTGGCAAATTGGAGGGGGGAATCCAGCCCCTCCCCTGTCACGGCAGAGAGCCGTGACAGGATCGAGAGGTGAGTGAACGCCGATATGTGTTCGCTCACCTCCCGATCTACTGAGCCGACCTGTGACAGTCTCATTGTCACAGGTCAGCTAGAACTATGAGGTGAGTGAAAAGCACTAACCTCATAGTTCTCCTTTAAGTACGCATTTAAGTTTTTGGCATCAGTTCACAAACATGATGTGACGGAAATGAAGAGAGTGCAGGGAATGACAGATAAATAAAGGACATAGAGGACCTCAGCTATAAGGAGGGTGTGCTAGAGGGGTATCATTCTGCGTTATGGATGTTTGATAGCCTAGCACAGGGGTAGCCAAACTCCAGCTCTCCAGCTGTGGTAAAACTACAAATCTCATGATGCATCTCTCTACGGGAGTCATGTCTGTGGCTGTGAGAATCTTGCAATGCCTCATGGGATTTGTAGTTCCACCACAGCTGGAGGGCCGGAGTTTGGCTACCCCTGGCCTAGCCAATCAGAGGGCCTGGGGAACATGCTGGAAGAACTAGTAAATATCTGGGACACTTCCTGTTCTGTCTCTTTCCTCCTGGGTGTTTGTCATGTGGGGATACCATCCTAGAATTTCAATTTCTTCCAGGCCATGGGCCTAACCATGGACGGGTGCAGGATCTCTATTGGGAGGACCATCTGAGGGTGTTGGTCAGCTGGAGAAGAGTCCTAGAGGAAATAAGTTGCAACTGTCCCCATATACAGATATGTGAGTGACTGGCTGAGTGGAAAGTATACACAGAGATTGAGAAGAGATACCATTAGAACCTCAGTTGCCAAGGAAGCAGAGCTCTCAAGGAGTCCATCCAGCTCATTTTGTGAACTGAAGTCAACTATGAGAGACTTTAGAAAAAGATCTAGAAAAGATTATGGCCTAGTCCAGTGATGGCGAACCTTGGCACTCCAGCTGTTTTGGAACTACAAGTCCCATGAGGCATTGCAAGGCTATGACAACCATAGACATAACTCCCAGAGGCAGATGTATGTTGGGATATGTAGTTTTGGCACAGCTGGAGTGCCAAGGTTCGCCACCACTGGCCTAGTCTATTGTTTGAGATCCAGTGTACTATAGGGATATCCTGATCCTTGTATAAATATATGAATGGTTCATACTGTAATCTTTGATGCAAAGTTGTTTACTTTAAGTTCATTGCAAAGGACGAGGGGGCACTCTTTGCATCTGGAGGTGTTCCAGACTGACATTCACCCATCAAGCCATTTTGAGATTTGCATAATTCCTCTGTAGAGCCCATTGCTTGCATCATGGCTAAGGCTTTTCAGAGGAGAACTGAGGCAGGACACTGTGGTGTTTTCAGAAAGCTATGTACAGTACCCTGCTGGGCCTTCCCACCAGCCATGATCTGCCTGCATTGCACAGAGCCCCAGGGATGACATCACTGGGTCCAAAATAATGTATTTAATGAAAAATGCAATAGCATATTGATTGCACCTGAATAGATGGTTTAGGCAGCTCAGTGGCGTCACAAGGGGGGTTCGGCCCGCACCCAGGTGACACCATTGGAGGGGTGACACCAAAATGACTTACAGTCATTTTGGTGTCACCCCCCTCTGAAAAGTCGGGCGCTCGGTCATGGACCGAACGCCCGACAGTATCTTGAGAGAGGAGGGGACCCGGCGGCATACCTTATCCCGCCGGGTGGCTGTCTCCTCCTCTCTCTGCTGGCGTCCATCATCCAAGATGGCCGCCGGCAGGTATCAGAATACTCCCGCGCGTGCGCGATGACGAAATAAAGAAACGTATCTCAAAGTAAATATTCCCTTGTGATCCTAACGATTTCTGAAGATAATAGGTTTACTAGTCTAATAGGGACAACAAGCGAACAGGCTAGTATAACTACAATGGCAACGAGTTACATACAAATCTGTATCCAATTTAACCATACACAATACAATCTCAGGAATAAAATAGAGAAAGATATGAAAAATGATCACAAGAATTCACCCCGCACACTGTTAATTAGAATTGTAAACAAAAACACTAATAAAATGTAACCGCTATGATTTTGGAGTAAAAGTTAATTCTTCATATATGATCAATATCTCACCAATCCTTCAAAAGAAAAATGTTCAGAGTCTTATTGGATGAGATGATGGCTCGTTTTAGGCAGCAAGGGTTAAGTCTTTAGCACTGGTCGCTGAGTGACAGTCCTTTTGTTATATCCAGGAAGTTTTCTCTAGACTCTTCCTTCTCCCTCTCCTCTTTCTCTTTTCTTCCTCTCCTTCTTTTTCTTTCTTTCTTCCTCCTTTTTCTTGGTATTTGATATGGTTTGAGAGCATTGTTCGTATTGGCGACTCCCCAACCACTATTTACTTTCTTCCAATTGATCGGTTCAGAAATGGTAGTTGATTGGTTGTTTCACTCATATCGTCTGCACTCAGTTGAGTAAGCCTTGGATGTGTTTGATAACTTACTCAACCTTAGACAATAATCACAGGTGATATCAATCTTGAAACAATAGGGCGAATTAGCTGTCTTGGAGTTTTTATGTTTCTTGGTTAATTTTTGTATGGGGCAAAGATATCCTTAATCCGGGTCTTTCTTGCTTCATTTCTTTTGTTTACTGACCGTGAAGTCTTAAAGGTCTTTCAGCATTGTCAATTGTGATTACATGGTTACTCAAATTCTTAGACTTCATTTGCAATGTTTATCTCTTTGAATTTAGTTGGTTAGTACAATAGCTGGTTCCTCAAGGGTCTCTTGTATTGTTTGCTCATTGCTTAGTTTTGTACACAATAGGCTGTTTTGGTTGATTAATTTATCTGTCCAGCACAGACTTCTGGACCCTTGTTTTACAGTGTACAGAAAAGTTTGATTTTAGTTTTCTGTACAAGTCACAGTTCATCAGTTTTATGTCATTTTTATATAGAAATACCCTGACAGGTCCTGAGTGGAGATACTTCATTTTTCAATCATCAATCACCCACAAACAGTGACAGCGTATAGTGTCTGTGGACATTGTATTGCTGCCTACTGCCCAATCACACCTGCGAGTAATGACCCGCCTCCCGGCTTCCTGATTGGGCTGAACTGCTGGCTGCCGGCTCCATGCTGATTGGCTGGAAAGACAGCTTTCCGGCCAATCAGCATCGAGCCAGTCATACTGCTGGGTCTTTGCTGATTGGTCTGCAAGCCAGCTTTCCGGCCAATCAGCATTGAGCTCGGCCGCAAAGTCGGCTTTTTGCTGATTGGCCGGGAAGCCGGCTTTCCGGGCCAATCACCATGGAGCCGGCTTCCCGGCCAATCATGAAGCTGGGAGGCGGGTCATTTCTCGCCGCCAGGCTTCCTGATTGGCCAGGAAGCCGGCTTGATGCTTATTAGCTGGTAAATTACTCACTGCTATTATCTTCTATCCCCTTAGTTCAGATGAACTGATTCAGGTGAAGTGTCCAATATTTGTTAAGGCTGATTTTTTTTTAAAGTCCTTAAAAGGGGAAAATAGTGGCTTCCGTGACTGGTTGGCCATTTTCTGCTACCTTTGTAACGTTCATGTACGAATAAAATAGAGTTCTGGACTCTTGATTCATGTGATTTGCGCTTCCTTCTGGTTTTCTGTGGACTTCTTAAAGTGACATTAAACCCTCAGATTTTTTAACATAAAACAATACTGTAATGTGCGCCTTACTGTAATCCATGGCTGTTTCCCTTCTCTTTGCTGCTCTTCCTTTTAAATCCTCATATCTTCTCATGCTTGGGGAGAACTTCCCTTTGCAGCTCAGGGCCTCTTCCTGTAGTGCTGGCTCAGGTAACAAACCTATACACAGACACCATGTATCCATTCCAGAGACAAGGCAGTCTGCTGCAAAACAGAAGTTCTGCCCAGCATGAGAACAGATACAGATTTAAAAGGAAGAGCAGCAAAGAGAAGGGAAACAACCATGGATTACAGTAAGGCGCACATTACCGTATTGGTTTATGTTAAAAAATCTGAGGGTTTAATGTCACTTTAAGCTCCCTAAGAATTCCCTAGAGCTCCCTAGGTTTGGCAGCTCTCCACAAAGCAGGGGGCTTCCCAATTTAAGGCCACTGCATGTTACACTGCACTCCTGACTGGTATATCCCTTGGTTCGTTGGGTGCTGAAGTAATAGTGGATGGCACTGCCCGGATCAATGCAGAAATTAATTGTCACCAGCACACCGAAGCGAATGCATGCACATTCGTCTTTATTGACGAGTAAACATCATGTAACAAAGGGTGATGTTTCGGGGCTGCTTAGGGTCCCTTCATCAAGCTCCATATAAGGGTCACATTGGGAAGCCATATGCTATGTGGAGAGCTGCCAAACTTAGGCATTTATGAAAAGACTGTCTGTGAACTATAAATTACCGGGCCCAGTGCCTTACCTCTATTTCAGAGGTCCAGGACTTGGGTTTGTTTCTAGCAAGGGGGCCAAAAACAGAATACGAAACCCTTTGGCAGATAAAAGAGCTCCTTTATATGTATTTCAAATGTGTATTTTACTGTTTGCCTGAAGTTCAGCTTTAATAGGCCTGTTTTGCTGTGCTGCATAGAACAAGTCAATACCTTGTTTGATGACTTCATAAACTGATCCCCTTTTTTCCTATCTCTACCAGACTTTACTGACACAATGACTATCGCTGATCCAGTGACAATGTTACTATCCATCATTCTCTGTGTATTGCTGGCCATTGCCTTTTATGGATGGAGAAGAAAGACCCCCAACTTTCCTCCTGGACCCACACCCTTACCTCTCATTGGAAATATGCACATCCTGGACTCGAAGCAGCCGTATACATCATTGAATGAGGTAATACTGACCTCCACAGACAATTCAGAAGCAAAGCACAGGTGGAATCCCAGAGTGGACAAGCATAGGCACATATTTGGACACCCCTAATCCAATGACATGCTTAGTTCTCATACGGGATTTGGCAAAAAAACCCAAAACAATTGACACAAATTTACAGATTTCATCAAAATTAGCATTTAATTTTGCCATGCAGCAACGCTTAGGGGAAATCTGCTTGAAAGAAAAAGATCTACTTTTAGGAAATCTTCTCATGTTGTATTGCAGGCAAGGTGTGGTGGGGCACCATTTACATATGAATAGCACCACACTGTTGATTGTATGCTAACATGCCCTGTGCAAAATGTTTCACATGTGGCCCTTCCAGATAGAAGATAAATTAGCGGTTCAAAAGAAATAGAATCGTTCAATAACTAAATGTTTATTTGAAGGGAAAAAAACATTATTATTTGTAGTATTGTTATCATTATTACTGTTGTTGTTATTATTATTATTACCATCATTACAAAAAATACTATTTATTATTATTATTATTATTATTATTGCAAAATAACTTTTTAAAACAAATTTTGTCCATTTATAAGCCTATCATAAAAAAAAAAATGATTAAGGGTACCAAATCATGCAGGGTACCAAATAAACGCCATGTGTGTCCTCTAAATATTTTTTAGGTAGGAAATGCAGTCATAAAATTATTGGCAAGTTAAATAGTTTGTCAAACCAATAATATTGTATTTTTGTTAGTTTTTACTGCTATCCGGGGCTTCCTTGGAGAGTTTTCCCCTCGCTTTTTGTTCGCCTTGCAATAAATATTTTACCAGACAGGAAGTGATTAAAAAAAACAGAAATGGAAACCTAGAACCTAGAAATGGGGATACAGTATGTCTGTGCTCAAATTACATAGTTACATAGATACATAGTTAGTCAGGTTGAAAAAAGACACATGTCCATCGAGTTCAACCTACAGATATATGGGGGGAAAAATCCATTAATATACAGAATACAGGGATTTTCGATTTACATATGTTGCAACATATGTTCAAGCTGGCCACATGTTCAACCTGAGTCAAAGCAATTCCTTGATGGCCAACTGCATCATAGTGATCACTCTCTAATCAACTGAGTCAAAGTGATCCCTCTCTGGCCAACTGTGCCATAGTGATATCTTCCTGGCCAACTGGGTCAAAGTGATAACTTTCTGGTCAACTGCGTCATAGTGATCACTCTCTAGTCAACTGGGTCAAAGTGATCCCTCTCTGGCCAACTGTGCCATAGTGATCCCTATTATACTGTACAAATACTTACTTGGTCATAGCATACTTTAACAGACATATAGTCCCATTTTGAGGCAGACAGTTGGAGAGCTACAGACTTAGGTCTGGTCACTGACCTGCACTATACAATAGAAATGGAGAGGGGTTCTAGCCTTCCCCTTCATTAGGAAGAAATAGGGAGCTCCCCTTACTTCGTGTCTGAAATTTTTTTTGTCAGCATGACATGAAGTAATGTAAAACAATCTCTTGAACAGAGTCCAGGAGGATAGCAGTAAAATCCCAGCAGGGGTTCTCATCCTCCCACCACTTTAACTAACATAAATGTTTTTGGCTGTAGACACACTTTATCTCATATATATTGACACTGCTACATTTGGTCTGGACATCTAAACTTCAATAACCTCATGAAGAGGTTAAACATCTGTTGTAAAATATTAATACTGTTGACATCTGGTTCACTTACAGCTCTCGAAGAAGTATGGTCCAATATACAGCATCAAGATAGGAGAGGAAACAATGGTGGTCCTGTGTGGATATGAGACCATAAAAGATGCTTTGGTAAACCATGCTGATGAGTTTTCTGGAAGGCCGATAATACCACTCTTGCAAGAAATCACTAAAGGACACGGTAATATAAATGTTTCCTATTTTTCTTTATGTTTACCTCTCTTTATATGGAATGTATAGGGTTTATTATGTTCATGAATAAACAGCGCCGCATCACTGGTTGCTAAGACATTGGTGGCCCCATAGCATCACAGGTTGACAGAGGTTTGGCAAACTGTCCATATCATCCACCTATTTGACAAACAACTTGGTTTCGTGACAAACTCATGGTTGACCCAAACCTGAAGCTCATCCCTAGTCAACAGCACTCCTCAAATCAAAAGTGGAATTATATGCTAGGTAGTCATGTAAGATTCGTTTCGTTCCGAGTTAAAATTTTGGACAAATATCAGCATATTCGGAAGTTCAGATGCATGAGAATTTCCGGATGCAACAAAACAAACAAATTCATACGAATACAAATTTTGCAGTACTGAAAATTCGTATGCATTCGAATGTTCAGAGATGAACTGAAAAATGTTAGACAATCCCTCCCCCGAAAAAAAGAAGTGTGGGGTTCCCCCCAAAATCCCTTACCAGACCCTTGACCTGAGCAGGGGCCTGGCAAAGCAGGAAAGGGGGGAAACATTGTACACCCCCCCATGCACTATACCAGGCCACATGACCTCAACATAGGGAGCGTGCTTCAGGAGTGGCAAGAGTTGGTTGGGTTTGGACATGGTGGGGCGGATTTTTATGAAAGTGGGCATCCAGATTCCTAAAGCCCCCCTGCCTTCAGATCCCTACAACCACGGGGCCAGGGTTGTGGGTAAGAGGCCCTTGTCCTTATTAGCATGGGGACAGGGTGTTTTGCCTCCCTAATGAAGCATCCTCCCCATGTTGAGGGCATGTGGCCTGGTATGACCACATGATCACCCCCCATTCCCCCCTTTCCTATTTTGCCAGGCAGCTGCTTGGATCAAGGGACTGGTAATGGATTTTGTGAGGGACCCCATGCTTTTTTTTTGCGTTGGGGGTCACCCCTACAATTCCTACCAGACTTCAAGGGACTAGTATGAATTGATGGAGGGCACGCTGTTTTTTAAAATTATTTGTAAATATGAATAAATCTGAAAATGAGAACGAATAATTGAATCCATCCGACACCCGAAAAACAAATACAGGACTGATCGGAATTTTAGATCTGATTTCGAAAATGAAAAAAAACAAAATTAAGAAATCATCCAAAACGGAATCTAAACTAATTGTCTGGCGGCTTACATGCTTATCCATTTTTGTGACCTCAGTTGGGCTTTAAAGTGTTATTAAACCCAGTTGAGAAAATAAACAATTATGTAGCCACACCTACTGAGAGCCTTCTATGCTGAGCCAGGGGGATGATTTACTAAATGCATAGGCTGTTCACTTTGCAAGGGAATTTGCACATTGCAGGGGAAGTTTTCCCTTAGCTGGGTGAATGTGGGGAAATTTCACTTCGCAAAGAATACCCAATCATGTTACTTTTGTTTGCACTTGATTGGGTGATGGAAGTCAGTAAAACTTCACCTCATTCACTAAACTAAGGGGAAACTTCCCTTGTAAAGTGCAAATTCCTTTGCAAAGTATGCAGATTGTTTTCCTTTAAGAAATCAACCCCATTAGGTTCAGGGTATCATCTGCTTTTAAAAGATTACTGCAGTATACGTCTGTTTTTGCGGTGGTTCACTTGTAGGGCCACTATGGAGCACCATTGTACCCCTGTAATGTGCAACATCCCCCCTATGAGCTACAAACTGACGTGAAGCTGCTCTGTGCACGAATACGCACAGATGGTACATAGAGGCTGCTGTGAAAGAGGACACTAACAATATGGGCATGTTTACTGAAATAGAAAAAAAGTATCTGAAACATCAGAGCACATACAAAGTACCATAAACGTACAAATGTTCATAAGACATGTAGTCCCGCTGTCAGGGCTTTGGCTAGAGATTGTGCTCCCCGACCGGCAGTTCTGGAATCCTCCACAACTGGGACACAGAGTGGGGGCTCCTTTCTGGGGTATTGCTTGTTGTTGGGGGCTGACGTCACTGGTTGCCAAGAGCTTGCTCGGACACCAACAACAAAGTCTCAGATTGCTTTGAGCTAGGTGGGGAGATGTGTATGGCCCTTACACATCTCCCCACCCCGCCCGGCCATGCCGCTCTACCCACCTTCCCCACGAGATGCTGCCTGGTTTGTTAGATTAGAGCAGCGGTCTCAAAGTACCGGCCCGCAGGCCACTTGCAGCCCGCGATCCGGTACTATGTGGCCCGCAGCCAAGTGACAAGTCAGGTACACGGACCGAAATAAAGGATCAATTAGTGAGATATATATGTGCAAGGCTAGCTTTTTTTTAATGTGTATGGGGGGAAGTGTATTATTTTACATGTGCAGGGGGAGGTTTTATTTATGTGTATGGGGGGAGGGGGAGGACGGGGGAGGTGTATTAGGCTACATTCACAACTGTATCTTTAGGTGCAATAAGGAATTCCTGCATCAGGAACTTGCGTTTTCCTGCAGCAGGAATGCCTAATCTGGTGTTTATAAGTGGCATCTGTCACATATTCAAGGTAATGATCAGGTGGCAGCAGTTGAATGTAAACGCCTGCACACCGCATGTAAAGATACGTGATATGCTTACATTCGGTTAGGAATCAGTCACTCTCCATGGACGTATTGATTGTGCAACCAGGGAGAGTGTTTTATAACCGCATGTAATCATATCACGTATCATTACATGCGGTGTGCAGGTGTTTACATTCAGCGGCTAACACCTGATCATTACCTTGAATAGGTGACAGCTGCCACTTGTAAACGCCAGATTAGGCATTCCTGCTGCAGGAAAACGCAAGTTCCTGACACAGAAATCCCTAATTGCACTTAAACTTACAGATATGAATAGGGCCTTATTGTGTGTGTATTGGGGTCCGTAGTACCAAACCAGATATAGTTACATTTTATTTTGATGTACGAAATTTGGCAAGCCGGCCCCCATGAGGGAAACAAATTTGTCGAGTGGCCCCCGAGTCAAATGAGTTTGAGACCCCTGGAGTAGAGTGTATTACTTACAGGAGGTCAGCTGGTATTTGCAAATATCAACAGGGGTCATTTAGGATATACAGTGACACTTTATTAGATATGTGTGAACTTATGAAGTTTTATCTTTCTTCTGCTCAGGAATGACTTTTTCAAACGGTGAAAACTGGAAGGTGATGAGAAGATTTACCATGTCCACTCTGCGAGATTTCGGGATGGGGAAGAAAACAATTGAAGACAGGATTCTGGAAGAATGTGACTGTTTGGTGAAAGAGATCAAATCATTTAAAGGTCTTTCTTCTCAAATTTTTGATATCACTGTTTTTTTATTATTATTGTAACGGACATTTCATTAACATTTATTAATTATTAATTTTCAAGGATTTAGAACAGCTTTCAAACGTACAGTAGATATCTAAAGAGGGTCATAAGGACCTCTAGTGTGCCTGGAATCTTTAGCTATTTTGTATTGGATCCTCTCTGTAAAGGCAAACCTGTGCCAGGTACACACTGTGTCCAAATGTATGTGGAAGCCATCCATAATATTGAGTTCAGGGGGGCAAAAAGCCAGCTCCCTAGAGATATGGTTTGAAGAGTTTGGTGTGGAGGAACTTGAATGGTATCCACAACGCCCTGACCTCAACACTACTGAACACCTTTAGGATAAATCAGAAAGCTGATTGTGAACCAAATATTCTCATTGCCCTATAACAGACTCCACCAACCTTGTAAATGTTCTACATTTCTGCTGGCTCTCTGAAAGGTGACAGTGGGGCTTGAGGCACATAGGCAGAGGCAGCAGCCACTGGGCTCAGAGCCGCAGGGAGTAGCATGCCCGGTCTCCGGCTGCATGAGGATACCACCCGACAGCACAGGACCCTGTGGGAGGTAGCAGGTAAGTACACACAAAGGATCCCTGTTTCTGTGCCAGTGATTGCTTGTTGATGACTGTCCATGTCATCTTGGAGTTTATGCTTTCCAATAAAGTGATCTTCCTAGTTGGGTACATTTTAAATCCAAAAGTGTTGGGATGAGACCCTTTTAATGGTCATGTGGGGATTTAGAGATATAGGGGAGGGAGTAGTAGGGTAATCGTAGCTGGAGTAGGTAAACAAATTATTAAGGAAAACAATGTGTTTTAAAATGGGGCGCGATCATGCCAAAGAAAGCAGAGAGGTTCTAAAATATATAGTAGCTTGGCAGTTGATTGGCTGGATGTCATAGTAGGCAGCAGGGCCGGTGCTAGGATCGTAGTCAAGGTGGGCAAGGTGCAATTTCCCGACCCCCACCCCCTGTAAAAACAGGGCATTTTGACAAGTATTGTACTTGTCAAAATGCCCCGATGTTTGCGCTATGGTTTTTAATTTTTTTTCACCCACCTTCGGTGCGGAGAGCAGCGGCAAGTCAGCGCTGGTCCGGTGGGAGGAGCTCCAGGTGGGGTCCTAATTTAGCTGGCCGGCGACTGCCTGAGGTACCGTGCGTGTCGGGATCCTCAGGCAGTCG
>NW_017307829.1:200338-227146 GCF_000935625.1 Nanorana parkeri
GATCCTCAGGCAGTCGCCGGCCAGCTAAATTAGGACCCCACCTGGAGCTCCTCCCACCGGACCAGCGCTGACTCGCCGCTGCTCTCCCGCACCGAAGGTAAGTGAAAAAAAAACCCATAGCGCAAACATCGGGGCATTTTGACAAGTACGAGTACTTGTCAAAATGCCCTGTTTTTTCTGCCCTCACCCTGCAGCGCCGTAAGGCACCCGCCTTACTTGCCTTGCGCTAGCGCCGCGCCTGGTAGGCAGCTGAGTAGGAAAGGGAAGCTTGCGTGCAAATGGATCATTTCTTTAAGAGCCATGATTTATGGGAAGCTCCTGTTTCTTTAAGTGATAACTCCATTTTATTTGTTCCTTTATCGTAGGAGAACCATTTAATAACACCATGATTATAAATGCAGCCGTAGCCAACATAATTGTTTCCATATTGCTGAGCCATCGATTCGATTATGACGATTCCACGTATTTGAGGCTTTTGGAAATATTTAATGAAAATATCCGAATCCTCGGCACTCCATCAGTTATGGTAAGCAGCCAAATTCCGCTCTTGATATAGAACATTAGGGGACTTGCAGATGTAACCATTCGGGTCTACTTTGTCATACTGAAAACAGAATGCAGTTTTAGTTTTAGGATTCATTGTGATGTTTCTTCAGCCTCGTTTAGCTGAACTCTGGGGAAACAGCTGAAATACCTATACAGGAAGTGTTACCTACCAAACGATTTGTAGTTCTGAAATTCACACAGCTTTTTCACACAGCGCAGCTCAGCCTGGCAGTTGAGGAAACTTGATCTTTCCCTGCTGCAGTTTCAGTTTTACTTCGGGCCGGATTGCAATCGTGGATTGCTGCGCGGTCACAGAGTCACCCAGCATAGACGGTCCCGCTGTGGCTGCCATTATTTTCTAATGTCACCCCAGTTGCGCCGGGCCGATCGCGCGGTTTCCCGCCGAAACAGCCGCGCATCATGTATAGCAAAAAAAGGTACATGTACCTTTTTTTTTCTGCGATTGACCGTGGATGCCATCCCATTTAAATCAATAGGGCAATCGCTGTCTGCACTGTGCAGGACCGCACAATCCCGAGACGCGCAATCCCAGATTGCTCAGGTCTGCACCGGGCGTTACAGGTCCTCTCCCGTAGCCTGTGACAGGACAGTGAAAAAAGAAGCAGTACACTGTTGAGCTCATTTGTAACTCTTCTTTCTCCTCCTGTCAGCATGCTTCTTGTTGGAGCATGACCACTGCAGCACAACGGATTGGCTCCTTGTGCTGCTTTTTCCTTTCCCAGACTGTGCACGGACTGCAAGAGGCTGATGCCAAGTCAGGTTCACGAACTAACACTCCTTAGATTTCTAAATTCCTTATTTTTAAAGCTGAACTGACTGTTATATTATCTCTACTTAACCCAATAATGGATTCATTAGCAATATTCTAGTATACATCATATTTCATGTCCTTGTTCCTTTTTATTTTGGCAGTTGTATAATGCGTTTCCATCAATACTACGTTGGTTGCCTGGAACTCACAGAACAGTCGTGCAAAACCAAATAGAAATGCATGCATTTATTAGGGAGACCTTTACCACCCAAAGGAAACAACTGGATGTCAATGACCAGAGGAACCTTGTGGATGCATTCTTGGTGAAACAGCAAGAGGTAAGGCGACACTTCTGAAAAGTGAGTCATTTAAAAAGAGAAGCAATTGCTTAAAATAAACAAGTAAAACAGCTGCTACAGATGTGTTTTTAGCTTGACTATCCCTTAAAAAACATAATTTCGAGGTTGGAAGAAAAGATATTTAAAGTGAACCTTCACCCTGATCCTCAACACTAGGAGGCTGCTATGGGGCCTGGTGATGGAAGGGCCAAAATCCAGTGTACCCATCGCACTCCTGACAGAATAATACCCTCAGAGTCGGGTGGTTGCCAAAGTGACTGCAGATGCCTCTGCAATCCAAGATAAGTATATGTATAAAGTAGGGCTGTGGAAATTAAAGATTCATTTCTTGATTAATCGTTAAACACAGTCACTCGCACTCCAATAGAATTTCAAGTCAAAAATGGTTTATTGACTCGATTGCTATCATATCA
This sequence comes from Nanorana parkeri, assembly GCF_000935625.1. Lineage (NCBI taxonomy): Eukaryota > Metazoa > Chordata > Amphibia > Anura > Dicroglossidae > Nanorana > Nanorana parkeri. The sequence continues at coordinate 202,429 of NW_017307829.1, forward strand.
TATAGCTGACGTTTCCGAACAACATCGGTTGCTTCTTCAGGCAACAGAATGTGAAACACCACGGTACAAGTGCAGATATATATACATGGTGAGAAAGACAGTGGACCAATCACATGAACAACCCCTCCGTTGCTGGAAAGACTATGCATTTCCGCCATAATGATTAAATAACAAAGCATCACATGTAAGACATTACCCAGATCAATCAGGATCATCTGGCCCTTTAAGAGTTCTAAATGTGCTGCCATGTTGCCTCTGGCCTTGCTGTAAACTACAACATGTGCTCCCGAGTTAGCTCCGCCCCAAACACTATTCAAGTGTGGAGATGGGCGGGATCTCTAGCTCCATGGAGACTGTGTCTCTGTCGGCCTGCAGCCTGATTAGAGAGAATGCTCGTCCATGTAGCATAAGCGTTGCCTAGCAACCAGGCAAAACACACTATTCTGATACTGAATACCGTGTTTCCCCGAAAGTAAGACCTAGCGGATTTCTGTAATATAAGACCTACCCCGAAAGTAAGACCTAGCGGATTTCTGTAATATAAGACCTACCCCGAAAGTAAGACCTAGCGGATTTCTGTAATATAAGACCTACCCCGAAAGTAAGACCTAGCGGATTTCTGTAATATAAGACCTACCCCGAAAGTAAGACCTAGCGGATTTCTGTAATATAAGACCTACCCCGAAAGTAAGACCTAGCGGATTTCTGTAATATAAGACCTACCCCGAAAGTAAGACCTAGCGGATTTCTGTAATATAAGACCTACCCCGAAAGTAAGACCTAGCGGATTTCTGTAATATAAGACCTACCCCGAAAGTAAGACCTAGCGGATTTCTGTAATATAAGACCTACCCCGAAAGTAAGACCTAGCGGATTTCTGTAATATAAGACCTACCCCGAAAATAAGACCTAGTGTCTTATTTCGTGCAAAAAAAAAATAAGACACTGTCTTATTTTCGGGGAAACACGGTATCACTCTTGTTAAGACATAAATAGGAGCATATGCAACAGGATATCAGTTTGCTATATGATGTGATAGCAATCGAGTCAATAAACCGTTTTTGACTTGGAATTCTATTGGAGTGCGAGTGACTTTATACATATACTTATATTGGTGATGGAAGGGGGCCCCATTAGTTTGTTGAGGCAAATTAAACATGTGAAGATAATACATTACTCTATCACTAAGGCTAGGTTCACACCTAGGCAATTTATCGCATGGATTGAGTCGCACGATATCGCGCAAAACACAGATTCGCATTGAAGTCAGTAGAGGCTGTCCACACCTTTGCTGTTTGTTATGCGCGTACGAAATCGCCTGTCATGCAAAAAGGTGCAGGAGCTATTTTCGGGCGGTTGTCGTGCGGTTTGGGTCCCATAGACATCTCTATGCATTGAAAACCACACAATAACTGCGCGGTTTTTTAAAAGAACACTCGCACAAACGAAAACGCCTAAGGCTAGGTGTCAACCTAGCCTTAGGGTTGCAGTGGTTGCAGTTTACGACAACTGTTAAAGTCAACAGTGCAGAGATGACTGCAGATGCACAAGAGGAGTCTTTGGGATCTTGCCATTGTTAATCACAGCTCAGGGAGAGGTCATGTGGGGGGTCTCCATCACATTTTTGCTATGGGGCAGGAAGATCCTGTGTATGTGCTTGAACATTAGCTCCAACAGTTTATATAACTGTATGTGTCATAAAGGGGGGAAAACCTTTTCCTGAGATCTCATGGTCGGTGTAACATACGGCCGGGATCTCCCTGGAGAGCGCTGGTGATGTAGACTTCCCAGTGTGCATCTCTATGGCCTTGGCTACATCACCAGTGCCTTCATGGACCAGGACGTGAAATTAATTTGTAATTAAGTTGTAAGTAAGTACATTAATATTGTATATGTATTTGAGTTATAAAAGTACTTGAAGTTTCTTTGGGGGGGAGGTGCATGCAGAACTCGATGCACCCGCGATTGTGTGTTGGGGGAAGGGGGGTGGATCCCACCATCCAAGGATAAGTGTCATTAGTTTCCATGGTGGTGGTGGCAAAATTTTGAGGCACCCCTGAGGAAGCCAGAAGGCACCTTGGTTGAGAAAGACCACAGTATGGTAAGGGGAAATTCCTTTGCAAACTGCAGATTGTCTTGCAAAGTGAACAGCCTATATCCCTTTAGTAAATCAACCACAATAAACCCCTAAATACTTACATAGTTACATAGTATTTGAGTTTGAATAAAGACACAAGTCCATCAAGTCCAACCTATTGTGTGTATGCATTTATGAGCTGATGTGTGCATGTGTACGAGTCCATGTGCGATTTTTCTCTTAGCTATACCTGTACCTCTGTATGTTATGCTCTCCCAGGAACTCGTCCAGGAGTCTCTTGAATGATTCCACACTCTTAGCTGAAATCACTTCCTGTGGCAGCGAGTTCCAAACCTTAACCGCTCTAATTGTGAAGAACCCCTTGCGCCCTGTGTGGTGATTTTTTTTTTCCACCAATTTTTGGTTGTGCCCTCTGGTCTTTGTTACAGAGCTGACCGTAAACAGTTTGTTACTGAGGTTGCTGTCACCCTTGAATAGTTTATACATAAAAATCATGTCCCCCCTCATGTCCTAACCTCCAACGAGAACATATTTAATTTTAACAACCTTGTATCATAGTTCAGATCCTCGAACCCCTTAATGAGTTTGGTTGCTCTCTTCTGGACTTTTTCCAGCTCAAGGACATCCTTTCTGAGTATTGGTGACCAAAACTGGACCACATACTCCAGATCTGGCCGAACCAGTGATCTATAAAGAGGCAAAATTATGGACTTGTCTCTGCAATACATCCCCTTCTTAATGCAAGACAGAACTCTGCTAGCTTTGTTTACAGCAGCCTGGTACTGCAAGCTGTTCTTCAATCTGCGGTCTATAATGACCCCCAAATCCTTCTCCGTTTCCGACTTCCCTAGTTGCATACCCATGAGTGTATAGTCCATTTGCCTATTTTTAGCTCCAAGGTGCATTACCTTACATTTATCGACATTGAACTTCATCTGCCATACAGTTGCCCACTCCCCGATTTTCTGCAGGTCGTCCTGTAATGTTATAATGTCTAGATCTGTGTCTACTACCCTCCCAATTTTCGTATCATCAGCAAACACTGAGATATGACTTCTCACTCCCTCCCCTATATCATTAATGAACAGGTTAAAAAGCATGGGACCCATCACTGAACCCTGGGGTACGCCACTAACGACCTCCGCCCAGTCTGAGAAGGTGCCGTTAACTGATACTCTTTGTACACGTTCCTTCAGCCAGTTTTCTATCCACGTGCACAATAGTTCATCTATGCCCATACCCCTTAGCTTGCATAACAAGCGTTTATGTGGCACAGTATCAAATGCTTTGGCAAAGTCCAGATACACTACGTACATTGTCCTCCCACCATCCAGATCTCTACTTACCTCTTCATAAAAGGTCAGCAGGTTGGTCTGGCAAGAACGATTCTTCCTAAATCCATGCTGCACATCACTTATTATACTATGATCCCGGACGAATTCCACTAAGTAGTCCTTAATAATTCCCTCTAACAGTTTACATACTATGCACGTTAGACTAACTGGTCTATAGTTCTCAGGTTGGCATTTTGACCCTTTTTTGAATATAGGTACCACATTAGCCTTTCGCCAATCTCCTGGCACTATACCAGCCATTACGGATTCCTTAAAAATGAGGAACAATGGTCTTGTTATCTCCTTGTTCAATTCTTTGAGTACCTTGGGGTGTAGATTATCAGGTCCTAATGCTTTATTTGCATTTAGTAATTTAAGCCTATGTTGTATCCCCGATTTCAGTCAACCATTCCGGTGTATTTCCTGTTAAATTATGTGTTTTATCATGTACATTAAACCCATCTGTTTCCTTGGTGAATACCGACGAGAAGAAAGTATTTAGCTCCTCAGCCCTCTCCCTGTCGCTTGTGAGTAGCAACCCATTTATGTCCTTTATTGGGCCTATCTGTTCCTTTCTCCCCTTTTTACTATTTATGTACTGAAAAAAAATGTTGGGGTTCTTTTTACTAACTTCGGCAATATATTTTTCACATTCAATTTTTGCCGCCCGGACTGCCAGTTTAAATATTTTATTAAGTTCTTTGTAGTTTTGGAATGCCGATACTGTCCTCTCTGTTTTATACTTACTAAATGCTAGTTTTTTTTCTTTAATGTACTTCTTTACCGATTTACTTAGCCATATTGGCTTTGTTTTCGATCTTACAATGATTACAATACTGCGCTGTAATATAATACTCTACAAAATATAAAGAAAAATAAACCGATTACCGGTACCTTCGTGGCTGGTGTGAGGGGGACAAGAGAGAGGAGGATTATTGTGTTGGACGACTTTCACTATCACTAATGGAATCACTGCTGTCCCTTGACTCAATGGAATCTTTTTCATTTTGTGAAACCTTAACAAGGAATCTATCCAATGTGACATTGCATTGTCGTTAGACAGACTCATCGCTCGCACTGCTGCAGCCTTATTCTGGTGGTGCTTTCTACAAGATTTTGCTCTTATTGCAAGACATTGCTTGTATATCAAGGCAACATTTTTCAGAAATGTTTGCTTGTCTTGCAAAACACTCTCAAACCAAGTTACTTGTAAACCAAGGTATTACTGTACTGAGCTTTCGGTCACGGGAGGACGCTAGTTTATGTTCTCCCGTGACCCTTAGGCCCTGTTCACACCTTTACGTTTTGTCGCACGTTCAAGGCTCTATGAACGCTCTACAAAACGTACAAACATGAAAATCCCATTGTTTTCTATGGGTATGGTTCACACCTTTCCGTATTTCCGCCCGTCTGAACGCCTTACAAAACGGCCTACGCCCAAACAAGTACATGTACTTCTTTGGGCCGTTTTTGTTGGGCGTTTCCATTGGGATACAGCCAAGTAGCCCTCGGAAACGCGCGTTTGTCGACGTTTTTTTTACAGCGAATCACGGTAAAAAAAACGGGCTACAAACGCGCGACAGACGGGCATATTTAATACGCCTAGGTGTGAACCCAGCCTTAAGAGAACTATGGGGAAAAACACTGACTCCATAGTTCTCCTTTAACTCTGTGAACATGCCAATAGGAAAGGAAAGGAGAATGGGGAAATCATCAATGTGCTCCTGCCACTTCATTATCCAATCAGCAGGATGGGATATTAGACCTAACTGAGTGAGAAGTGAGATCACAGACCTAGCTCTACATGATAAAGGAAAAAAATTATTTGTCAAGTTTGGTATGTAGGTATTTCAGCTATATAAATTAAATGTTGCCTCATTTTTAGCTTAAGGGCCTACAGTGGAAAGGACCCAGTTTCAGGAAAAAGCAAATGGTCACATAGCCTCTATCATAGTCTCTAAGTTTACAAATGTTGCCTTTCAGGAGAAGCCCGATCATCAATTATTTTTTACCAATGAAAACCTGACAATGCTCGTGACCGATCTCTTTTCTGCTGGGATGGAGACCACATCGACCACCCTTCGCTGGGGAATTCTACTGATGATAACTCACCCAGAGATCCAAAGTAAGAAAGATGCCGGTCTTTTATATGGTCTATTGCAGTGGTTCTCAACCTGTGTAACCTCAGGAACCTCATTTGTCCTTGGTCATTAAGTTGTTGCCCACGTGGCACTGCAATTGAGCGCACAGCATTGCGGTACTGTGTTTCATGTGCTAATTTATAAACACTAGAATGGGCAGCCCATTGTGTGGTGAGCATTGCAGTTAGCATCCCTACTGAAAGAAAATTATTTTAGAATAAACCATTTGGAAAGTGCATGGTTTTGGTTAGTCAAAGATAACCTATAGCAGGGGTAGGCAACCTCGGCACCAGACGTGAAAGTGCAAATCCATGAGGCATTGTAAGAGTCTGACATTCACAGACGTGACGCCCAGAAGCAGAGGCATTATGGGATATGTAGTTTCATGCACAGCTGGAGTACCAAGGTTGCCAACTCTTGATCTATAAGTTTTTGTTGCATGGTTTATTTGTTTACTATGTTCGGCAATTAGATATATATGTCTAGCGGTAACCCGCACTCATTCCAAAAAGTACTGCCTGAGTGCTCCACACCAATTTAGTGGTATAACTAAGGCCTCATTCACATGGGGCGATCTGGCAGTCCTTTGTAAGACCTTTGACTGCCTACCAAATAGGGTTGCCACCTTTTCTTCCATCAAAACCCAAACACTCTAGTGACATACAGAAATTTGGGGGGTAAGAATGAGTCATGGCTTATTCATATGTAAATAGTGTCACCCATTCATATGTAAGTATCACAGTCAAGACTATTTTCAGTGCGGGGCCAGTAGCCCCTATCTTAATCTTGGTTGCCCCGTCTGCCTGACATCTTGTGTCCGGGTTTCAGCTGCCATGAAACCTGGATGCAACATGTAAAATCCGGACTGTCCGGGTGAATCTCGGACAGGTGGCAAGCCTACTACCAAATCTTAGGCCCCATTCATACTGGACCATCTGAGATTCCTGCAGCAGGAATCTACGGATTCCTACCACGGGAACATCAGGTGTCTAAATTCAGGTAAGGCCACTGTACCCATTGAGGTCAATAACAAGGCCACAGCGACTGCATCTGTAAACGGCAGTCCCCATGCAATCATATATGATGCGATTATGTGAGGTTTGGTATAGATCACTGTCCCTTGATGCAAAATAGATGTGTCCAGAGACAGTGATCTTTTTCAAACCGCATGTCATCATATATCATATGATGACATGCGGTTTGGAATAGATCACTGTTGCTTGCCAGACTGCTACTTACAGATGCGTCCCCTGTCACCTGGTCCTTAACTTGAATGGGCTCAGGGGCCATAACTGAACAGGGCCCCTGAACAATCCAAAGGTTCCTGCTGCAGGAATGTCAGAAGGCCCATTATGAATGGGGTCTAAGGTTTGGTAGGCACTCAAAGGTCTTCCTAGGAAGGAGTATAGACTAGATTTACTTTATATGAATATTTAATATGTGCCACTTTCAGCCAGCAGGTGGAGCACCATGCAGGGGCACAGATGTCAGCACTCCAGCTGTGGTGAAACTGCAAATCCCTTCACACCTCTGTCTCTAGGAGCCATGCCTGTGACTGATAGTTTCACCACAGCTGCAGTACTGAGGTTGCCTGCTCCTGCAATAAAAGGTGCTCTTTCAAGAATGTTCTTTTTTTAGTTGTAATGCTAAAAAAACAGACCTGAATAATAGTCCCCCTATCAGAGACAAAGGTATTGGCTTTATAATTCTTCCTGCTAGGGGAAATCAAGCACCATGTGGCTGGTGCTAGGCTTTCTTTTTAGACAGCCCAGCATGCTTTGCAAACTGAGTGTCGTGATCGAACATTGTAGTAAATGGTTATTTATTTGTATTATGAAGATTCTACACAAACAATTAAAAAAATTATGTATATTGGTTTGTAAATGTAAAAGTAAAATTAAATTGGTCAAAATACATCTACTATACTATATGTCAAAGCTTATGATTGCCCAGTAAGAACATAGTCCCTTTTTATGTAGCAGCAAGGTTTACAATAAAAATGTATTGAGACTGAACATTTTACTTTTACTTTCACGTTAATTTTTATATTGGATTCAGGGAAAGTCCAAAATGAGATTGAAAAAGTGATTGGATCGTCTCCGCCGCAGGCAGGTCACCGGAAGGACATGCCGTACACAGAAGCTGTTATTCACGAGATTCAGAGATTTGGAAATATTGTTCCGACCAACCTCTCACATTCTACTACTCAAGACGTCAACTTCCGTGGTTACTTTCTTCCAAAGGTAAGCAGCAAATTAGCACTCTGCCTCGTTATTTCATTCTTCACTCAGTATATTCTTTTGTTACCATTATCTTTCCAAATATCACATCCAAACATGTCATCAGTATCTTGAAGTTGTAAGAAAACCGACTAATGTAATTCTTTTACAAAACTTTTTTCCACTCTGTGGCCTTGTAAAACCGCTACACAGCACAATAGAGAATAAAAGGTAGCAATATTAACCACTTAAGGACCAAGGCCTTTTTTTAGTTTTTTGCTTACGTGTAATAATCCACATTTTGGGCCAGAAAATTACTTAAAACCCCCAAACATTAGGGGGGTTATTCCCGAAGGCAGCCGAGTGACTAACCGAGCCGAAGTGAAGTTAGACGAACGCTGTTCGGCTATTCACTTCAGCCTTGTACGGCTGATTTCAGCCGCACATCGGCTAAAATCAGCCGTACATCGGCCGCCTTCAATGTTCGGCTGAGCCGAAGTGCAGAAGGAGTTTGACCAACATCTGGATCGGCTGAGCAGAAGCTCTGGCAGCTCACTCGCTGCCATTCGCCCCTATTCTCATAGGGCCCAAACAGCAGTGAGTGAATAGCCGAAACCCGCCGAGCGGCATTCGGCTCTGTTATTCTGCTCGCTTCCTCCGAGGTACCGAGCAGAATAGAAAATAAGTGAAATGAATGAATAAACGAAAAAAAAAAACATGTTGAAAATTATTTAAAACATGTAAAAAAAATAGGAAATAGAAATTCGACCGCACACGACAAAACTCCAGCCAAAAAAGTAAAATCTGACAGATGCCAGTAAAATAAAAACAATTGGGCGGAGCTAGCGGTGACATAATTGCTAGCTCCGCCCAACTATTTCCTATTGGCTAGCACCTGCCAGAGTCTTCTAGCAGGTCCCAGGCAATAAATAACAACTGGGCGGACTCCACCCAGGTCATTTGGGGACGCTGATCTGTCATTACAACTGTGCGAAGCGAGCCGCAAGATCACGGCTGGCTCCGCCCAGCTGTCATTTGTGTGGAGATTGGTTAGTCAAGAAAGTAGTCACCACTCCAAGCTCGCTCCCGGGATGGACTACAATCTCAGTACAAATTAGAAAAATAAACGTGAATTTGGAGCGGTGACTGTCAGGTACGTCGAGTCTATGTAGTCTCACTGGATCGCAGCTGCGGAATTGAATTTAGTGTGGTTATGAAAAGGTGGTTCAGTGGGCGGTACCCTATTACACAGAGTGCAGTACGCATCATATACCACCGGGGAGACCTGAAGGGAATGGGGTTTGGAATCAATTGGTAAAGAAGCACCCCTTAACTGATAAGTAGTTAGGGCAAATGGGGAAGCAGCCTATGGTTTAAACATTAGTAAGCTGGCAGTTTGTGACCACCTAGGTTCAGTAAGTTAGATCAGATATGGCAGCTGTGTGCGTGCAGGCTATAGCAAGCTTGAGTTGAAATATACCACTCCTCTCCTCCAATGCAAGGCAGTTTGAAGCAACAGAACTAATGCAATTCCTTCTTAAGCATATTTATCTTAACATCAAGCAGTATAGCAGTTCAGTAACCACAGTATAGTTAGCGTAGCAATAAGTTAAATGTCCACTATCAGAATGCTGACTACGGCATGTGATATATCATTGGTAGTGCTGGTCTCCCAGATAACAGGGACAGTGCCCAAGGTACTTGCGATTAGTTGCTTCAGCCCTATAGACTAATATGGGCTAACAAGGACTCCTGGCCGCTAGCCCTGCGGGTGCTTCCGAGGTGGATGCTGGACTCTGTCAGTCTCCAGACTGTGGTCTCTAGGACAGCGTGCAGGTAAGGATAGCATAGGTTCACCGTTCGTCACTCGACACTCCAAAACGAGAGAACGCAGAGTGACGAAACAGCTGAGCCTTTCACTGTGGGGCTGCGCCCCGTGGGTGGAGTCTGCGTGACGTCATCGGCGGGACGTCACGTCACTGGAGCGAAGGAACGCACCGGGTAAGTCTATGACAGTGACTACTTTACAACACAAATATGGGGGACCATGGGGAACAAAAGTAGCCCCCCTCCAGAAGGAAGGACAGTGTCAGCACCGATTCAGAGATGATTGGAGGATCTACAGCCGAGTGATACACAAATAAGAACACGGCTGGCTCCGCCCAGCTGTCATTTGTGTGGAGATTGGTTAGTCAAGAAAGTAGTCACCACTCCAAGCTCGCTCCCGGGATGGACTACAATCTCAGTACAAATTAGAAAAATAAACGTGAATTTGGAGCGGTGACTGTCAGGTACGTCGAGTCTATGTAGTCTCACTGGATCGCAGCTGCGGAATTGAATTTAGTGTGGTTATGAAAAGGTGGTTCAGTGGGCGGTACCCTATTACACAGAGTGCAGTACGCATCATATACCACCGGGGAGACCTGAAGGGAATGGGGTTTGGAATCAATTGGTAAAGAAGCACCCCTTAACTGATAAGTAGTTAGGGCAAATGGGGAAGCAGCCTATGGTTTAAACATTAGTAAGCTGGCAGTTTGTGACCACCTAGGTTCAGTAAGTTAGATCAGATATGGCAGCTGTGTGCGTGCAGGCTATAGCAAGCTTGAGTTGAAATATACCACTCCTCTCCTCCAATGCAAGGCAGTTTGAAGCAACAGAACTAATGCAATTCCTTCTTAAGCATATTTATCTTAACATCAAGCAGTATAGCAGTTCAGTAACCACAGTATAGTTAGCGTAGCAATAAGTTAAATGTCCACTATCAGAATGCTGACTACGGCATGTGATATATCATTGGTAGTGCTGGTCTCCCAGATAACAGGGACAGTGCCCAAGGTACTTGCGATTAGTTGCTTCAGCCCTATAGACTAATATGGGCTAACAAGGACTCCTGGCCGCTAGCCCTGCGGGTGCTTCCGAGGTGGATGCTGGACTCTGTCAGTCTCCAGACTGTGGTCTCTAGGACAGCGTGCAGGTAAGGATAGCATAGGTTCACCGTTCGTCACTCGACACTCCAAAACGAGAGAACGCAGAGTGACGAAACAGCTGAGCCTTTCACTGTGGGGCTGCGCCCCGTGGGTGGAGTCTGCGTGACGTCATCGGCGGGACGTCACGTCACTGGAGCGAAGGAACGCACCGGGTAAGTCTATGACAGTGACTACTTTACAACACAAATATGGGGGACCATGGGGAACAAAAGTAGCCCCCCTCCAGAAGGAAGGACAGTGTCAGCACCGATTCAGAGATGATTGGAGGATCTACAGCCGAGTGATACACAAATAAGATACATTTTTGTTAATAGTTAAGGTTCTTGAATGTATTTTGAAGATTTAACTCCTGAGTTTAGTGTCACTTTAAAGCAATGCAAGGTGAAGGCTTTAAAGAAAACCCCAGGTCTCGGGCGAAAAGCCTCGAGAGTCAATGGGCAGGAGTGGCCCACAAAAGTAGGCTCTAGGGTAAGGGTGGAAGAGGGAAGATAAAAGGGAAGGAGAAAATAAAAAAAAGGGAAAGGGGGAGGCAGAAGGTTTAGGAAAAGGGAGAAAAAGAAGAAAGAAGGGAAAGAAAGAAAAGCAGATGAGTAGAAGTAGGTAAGAAACAGAATGAAGATCTAAAGCCAGAAAAAGGAGGTTGAGATGGATTAACTCATAACATGGGCTAGGTGGTTTTAGGAGGATACCAATGCATCCTCAAAACAGTGTGGACTCGCATAAGAGATACGGGGTCTCCAAATTTTCAAAAATGTACCGTAAGAAATCACTTGACTTTTTATCATCAATACAATTGTGTTACCATTTGTTGCACTGTTTTGTACAGTGATGTCAATAATGAGATGTTGATTTTTTTTGAGGGTACCCATGTAATTCCATTGCTGACTTCTGTGCTGTTCGATGAGGCCCACTTCAAAAAACCAGAGGAGTTTTATCCTGAACATTTCATGGATGCTGGAGGAAATTTTGTGAAGAAAGAAGCCTTCATCCCATTTTCAGCTGGTGAGTTACATGTTATGGGGTGGTCCCAAGTCATTATCCCAGTTCTTCGGTTCGCAAAACACTCAACACAGAATACTAAAATTCCATTGAAACTTCTGTCTCGTTCCAGTGCAGAGATTTCTGGTTTTAGTCCCATCATTTGGAGACAAAGCTAAAGCTAAACTTCGGCCTTATCTTTAGTCTTGCACAGTTGTACCAGCTCCTCTCCTGGATTGAAATGGCTTCCTTTATTTTTATATATATTAGGGATGCACCGATACTGGTTTTCCGGGAATCGAGAACGAGTACCGATATTTATATTTCGGTACTCACCGATACCAAGTACCGATACCGGTACTTCCGGTAGCATAGAGACAGCTTCCCTGGCAATCAGGGAGCAAGGCGGCGTGTCATGACCCACCGACCTGCTTCTTGATTGCCCAGGAAGCCGACTCCATTCTGTTTGGCTGCCTTGATGCTGATCGGCATCAAGGCTGGCCAAACAGATCTGGCAGTATGGTGACACAACCTCCACCCTGCAGACACCTCATTCCCTTCACATCGATCCTCAGCAGCATTCATTACCGTAACACTGATGTCCCTCGGCCAGATGGGCAGACACAGATTTCCAAGCTCTCCTGGATCTGCCCACGTCTCCTGGGTGTACAGCGCCCACATGATCGGCCCTCAGCCTGCTACTACACATGCGCAGACTGCCCAGCGCTCTCATTCAGACATTTTCTAGCAGAATCAAGCAGGCGGTGCTGGCGCTGTTCACACAGGAGACATGGGCAGATCTGGGAGAGCTTGGAGAGCGGTTTCTGCCCAGCTGGCCGAGGGACTGGTATGGTAATGACTGCTGCTGAGGATCTATGTGAGGGGAATGATTTTTGTTGTGTCACCATATTATCAGATTTGTTTGACCGGCTCATTGCTGATTGGCAGGGAAGCCGGCTTCCCGGCCAATCAACATTGAGCCGGCCAAACAGCATGGAGCCAGCTTCCCAGCTCCATGTTCCCTCGTGGCACTGCCGGTCAGAGGAAATCTCCCTCTGACCGGAAGTTTCAGTATTGGGAACTTATTGGAGCATTTGGGCGAGTACAAGTACTCTCACCCAAATACTCAGCATCAGCATGGATACCTATACTGGTATCGGTACTGGTGCATCCCTAATATATATATAGATAGATAGATAGATAGATAGATACCAATATTTTTAATTTAGTTTTGAATAGATTGGGGAAGCGTTATATCTACTCTCTGGTTATAATTACTTGCTCTTATTGAGGAGACTTTCACTCCTTACAACAGCGGCTATGGAGTCCCAGTTCTGATAACCTAATAATATATCTTCTACCTTTTCTAGGTAAAAGAAGCTGCGTTGGTGAGACATTGGCCAGGATGGAACTATTTTTGTTCTTTGTAAGTCTTCTACAGAACTTCACCTTCCAGGCTCCTCCCGGGACTAAGTTGGACCTTACACCAGCAGTTGGATTCACAAGGGGTCCTATGAGTCATAAAATCTGTGCTGTGTCCCGTGTGTAATACCGGATCATTACAATGTGAAAATGACTTTGTATTTATCTGGATGACAATATGAATGTATTCTAAACACATTTTTGGATTGAGTGGAGACTATAAGATATAGATGAGGCTCCACTTGCCCTGGAAAACACGGCTATTCTTTGCTCAATTGCTAAAGTTATCGTATACAAAGTTTCTAAATTAGTTTTTTGCCAGATAGAAGTGACCCAGTGACAATTATATTACTGAGCACCAATAATTCTGTGAAACATCATGACGGCCTAACAAACCATATTATGAAGCTCACGTCTGTATAATGAAGATCACATCAAACATTTTAATCTATTGTATACCTTTTAATATCTGTTTAACAAACCCAATAAATGGTTTTAACTAGGGATGCACCGATACAGATACTTGTATCGATATAGGTGCCGATACAGAGTATTTGGGCAAGTACTCGTACTCGCCCAAATGCTCCGATGCAAAGACCAATACTTTCTGTATCAGGAAGCTGGGCAGCGCGTCATTAATGACGCGCCGCCCGGCTTCCTGATTGGTCGGGAAGCTGGCCAATTAGGAAGCCGGGCGCCGTGTAATGACGCGCCGCCCGGCTTTCTGATTGGCCGGGAGCATGGAGCCGGCCTCCCGGCCAATCAGAAAGCAGGGCGCCGCGTCATTACACGGCACACGGCTTCCACGATTGGCCAGTAAGACGGCTCCGCCTGGGTACCCGGAGGAAGGCCGCTCCTGGCTGGATTGGCCCCCGGGGGTGACAGGCTAGACATGCTGAGGTGAGAGGGGACAGACTTTCTTGTTAATCGGGAAGCCGGGTGGCAAGTCTTTACACGCTGCCCGGCTTATCAGGAAGCTAGGTGGCGTGTCATTACACGCCACCTGGCTTGCTGAATGCGACTTCCGGTACTCGGTAATTGGTATCGGCGAAATACCGAAAAACAATTATCGGTACTCTTTATCCAAAATACCGGTATCGGTGCATCCCTAGTTTTAACACTAAAGACAAACTCCATTCTAAAGAGAAATTGTTATTTTTGTTTATTAATTCTTTATTCAGGTTTTCACAAATAAACAAACAATTTAATTTACAATTCGTTTTCTTTAAAATACATATATCATTTACACAAATAACAATCTTTCAATCAATCAATCAATCAATCGCCCTTCCCTATCTTATTTTATCCCCGGTTATCTACCTGGATTCCTCGACGGGGAGAGTCTTACTATCTTACTCTGTTTATTAATCAGATTTCATACCTACCCACAACTTACTAACTATGCTATATATTAGGGGTTCCAACATAGAGTGCCACTACCAACTAGAGGGGCAAAAAAAAAGAAAAACCCCTCTGCCCTTTTTTCTACCCATCCCACCCCTCCCCCCCCCCATCAGTGTTTAATATTATTATCAAAATTGTTTCATTTTGTGAGGTGAATTGATTCAAAATCAAAAGGCTATATAATTGTGGAAGTATCTCATTATTACTTCCTTCGTCATCATAATTTTGTGTTTAAGTGCATTTATTTCTTATATAGTGAACCTTACCTAATGTGCATAGTGCTGTATGGGTTTGTTATCCCTAGACTATGTGACAATATATATGTGTCTAGTGATCTATTGTTCCTCTTCTTTAATGTGACTCCTACTCTATTTATCCATATTATAACTGCTAGGGGGGCCCCCCTTCGACCCATGCAACATCCAAAAAAGAGAAAGGAAAAAAAAAACCCTGATCATGACCTATAGGCTCTGTTATCAATAGAATTTTGTCTTTCTGTGTTTTTCTCATTGGGATCAACTTCCTGTTCTATAACTTATGAAGGCAGAGGTCTTTAGATCTCCAAATACAGCCTATTCTCAATTTTATTCCATCACGATGGACTGGACTGTGTTATGAAGATCACATTAAGCATTTTTATCTCTTATAGGCTTTTAGTTTTAGTTAGCAGAGGTTTTAATACTAAAGACAAACTCCTTTTTAAACAAAAATTGTTCTATAATTTATGAAGGCAGAGGTGTTTAAATCTCCAAATACAACCTATTCTCAATCTTGTCTAAGTTTTGGAGCCAGGAGGGCTACTAATATGCAAGTAAGTTTATTACCTATGCAGACATCCATTGAGTGTCCTAGCCTGTCCTGTTTTCAGATCACTGAATGCCAGTGGGAGGAGGGCTGTATCTGTGCCAGCCCCTAATATTGTATCATCATGACTGACACAAGAGGTCCAGGAAGGAAAAGTCCTACAGGTCCATGGCACTAGATTTGTTTTCTAGTTCAGGCAGACAAAAAAAAAATCTATTTTTTCTAGGGATGTGCAAATTAACGATTAATTTCTCGATTAACCGTTAATCTTTTTGATCGCTTAAAATTTTTTTGATCGATTAATTTTTTTTTAAACTCTGCACGAGCGCCAGCCAAGGCATTGGCCTATACACATACAGCACAGCAATGAAGTCATACAATGAATTATGATCACACTAATCCAGCACGTTATTATTCTGAGTTGCCCCACGTGAGATTAATAACGTGCTGGATTAGTGTGATCCTAGTTAATTTTATTACTTCATTGCTGTGCTTTATGTGTATAGGCCAATGTAGTTGGATCTGTATGTGCATTATAATTAATCGAAATTAATCAATTAATCGATTAAAAAAAATTCGATTAATCGTACACAAAAATTTTAATCATTACCAGCCCTAATTTTTTCCCTTCCATGTGTGTACGACTGTTGGATCGAGGGGAACCCCATACATATTACCTGACGTTTCCCAGAACAGGTTTTTATTCTGAACCTACATTTATACAAATATTGCTTATGGCCTTCTACATTAAAGTCCAGTTTGGTCAAAGAATTCAAAATGTCAGTCACAACACTATGTGCTCCTATGTGCAACCCTATCTCCAGTGCAACCCATCCAGGAGTCCAGGGTTTAAAGGGCTCGCCACCTTCTCCAAGGCTGACAGGAGAATGCTGCAGAGAGCAGCACAGGTCATTTTGCTCTCTGCAGCATTTAAGACCCAGCTTCCACCTTAGAAGGAAAAGAGCAAAGAGGGCCGTCACATGACCAGAAAAAAGACACCTATAAAAAAATGTGTACATATTTTTTTTTTTTTTTAAAGGACCAAGGGGCGCTCTAGTTAGGATAGGGAAGGAGCAACTGAACAGGGAGATCCCAAGCTCAGAATTTGTTAATAAAACACAAATTGTTATATTTTGGCGGTATCATAAGAAAAGTCTTTCAGAAACTTTTTGCATCGAATTTATATTTTGGGAACATACTTTTTTGAGACGTGTTGCTGCCATCAATTTCAAAATTACCTGATTTTTTTTTTTTTTTTTACTAAAATGTTCCATTTTCTCAGTTTAAATGTTTTCCATGTTCTATTATGAATAACATCTGGATTTGCAGATCATTGTATTCTGTTTTTAGCTGGATTTTTTTATTTTTTTAGCAAATAGATTTTTATTCAAAGTTTGTTAATATAAAGACATAGGACATAACATGACTCCGAACAGAAGGAGTCCGCATATTTCTATTATCAGCATATACTACTAAAAGAACAAGATGAAACAGCAAAATAATAATACAAATTAATAATAATACAAAATAATAATACATTCCCATGTCAATTGTAGATGACAAGATAACAAATATGTAGATAAACAAGGTACCTGAAATGATGACATCAGTGTACATTTGCATTAGATCGTATGAATCAGACAACTGACATGGGTATTATATGGGACTGATCAAAACCTGGTAGATTAGGGACGAGACTGGGGGGAGGGTATGGATGTGCGTGAAGGGCTACTGGATAGGGGAGTGGTTGAGACATGTATCTAGGAATCAAGGTCCTCATTTCCTGATGTGGTGGGTAGGTAGATTTTACATAGAGTCCCAATTTTTTTGGAATTGGGGTTGCATAATCTGACAGGCAATGGTGAAGTTGGCTAAATGGAAGCAAAAATCCCCCACTGGACCAGTGCAAAGCACAGCAAATGATTCTTAGAACAGAAACTATTTACACAATATACAAAAATAAGAGGATTATTCCTAATTTTAGGATACTGAGTGCAACCGTGCATATGATTTCTTTAAGTGTCAGGTCCCACATTCATGGAAGATAGAATTAGTTTAGCTAAGCCCTGCCCATTACTCAATACCCTGAGACTCCAAGCAGCCAATTGTGCAAAGTTGAGCCCTTGTGGATTTCTTGGTCTTACGCCTGTCCTGCAGACTTTTTTCTGTCTTCACTGTACAGTACAGATTGCACACAAGCTGAGTGACAACATAGCGATATCTATCCTGGTCTGGGGCTGTGACGACCACTGTACAGAAAAAACTGAAAAAGGAGAATCGGTTACTTGTTGCCCTTTAATATATATAAAAAAAGCTGCTGTACACTTATTGAACCAAGGTAAATGTTTTACTATGGTGCCCAGAGATATTGGCTTATTGATCAGAGTAATTACATTTATATAGCTAAAACTGAACAGGATATGGAAACAAACTAAACCATAAGGAAGAACAATGACATGACATACAGGAGACTGGTATGGTTTAATCATGGAACTGAAGGACACATGGAACTGAGATATGAATAACTTTTGTTATACAGCAACTAGTTTTAAAGCCCATCTCCTGTTGCCCGACCCACAACGTGGGTTTAGAAAATGCAAAAAAACTCACCTAAATCTACAGTCCCGCCCGTGCACCTTCCCCCAATGCTTCCCTTGAGATTGATAACACAACTATCCACCCCTCCCCCCATGCCAAGATCCTAGGTGTCATCTTTGACTCGGACCTCACCTTTCTTCCCCACATCCAATCGCTATCCAAATCCTGCCGCCTTCACCTTCGTAACATCTCCAAAATGCGCCCCTTCCTCCCCAATGAAACCGCAAAATTACTCTTCCACTCCCTTGTTATATCTCGTCTTGACTATTGCAACTCTGTCCTCATTGGCCGACCTCTGCACAGGCTCCTCCCCCCTTCAGTCTATCATGAAAGCTGATGCTAGACTCATCCACCTAACCAAACGCTCAGTGTCTGCACTCCTCTCTGCCAATCCCTACACTGGCTTCCAATAGCCCAAAGGATAAAATTAAAAATATTAACAACGACTTACAAAACCATTCACAGCTCTGCCCCGGCTATATCTCAAACCTTGTCTCAAAGTATCACCCTAACCGTTCCCTCTGCTCTTCCAAAGACCTTCTGCTTTCCAGCTCCCTCATCAACTCCTCCCATGTTCGCCTCCAGGACCTCTCGAGAGTCTCTCCCATCCCCTGGAACTCTTTACCCCAACCTGTCCGCCTATCTCCCACTCCCACTGCCTTTAGGCGATCCCTTAAGACTCATGTTATCAGGGAAGCCTATCCCACCTCGACCTAACCGCTCAACCATCACATTCTCAAACATTTAATCTGCACACAGCTACCTCCTCATGTATCTACCTCCCCTTTTAGATTGTAAGCCCTCGCGGGCAGGGCTCTAGTTGCCATCTTGTCTTGATTTGTATTGTGATTTTAATGTCTCCCCTATATTGTAAAGCACTGCTCAAACTGTTGGCACTATATCAATCCTGTTTAATAATAATAATAATACTGGCACACTGCCACAAGTAGACATTGTTACAGCCAATGGTGTCCAGCCAATGGTGGATGTCACCAGGAAAAGAATTGGTCACTGCATACCAGTTCCTACCACACCACAGAGCAGAAGAAAAAAAGACTTGGGATCTGCCCCATCAAATTTTTAAATAGAAAACATAGATAAGGTACGGACAAGGGGGCTTAACTTGTAAAGAGCCTTTCTCCTTTTCATTCTTTATTCCTCCTGAAGATGACAAATATTGCCATCCTTGTAGTGTTAAAGTGTCTGTGCAGGCGAAAAGGGAAAACTTTTTCAATGTTTTCATAATCTGTTTACGTTCACAGTATGCACATTGAAATTGGCCAAAGTTATTAACAATAAATTACCTGGTGATCCTGACTTTTGCCAGCTAACTGCCTTAGTTCAGGTGCTGGTCCCAGGATGCTATACAGATACTTTTCAAATGGCGTATCCCCTAAGGTCGCTGGTACCCAAAAGTGTGCTGTTCTGCATGACTGAAAATAAACAGCAGCAAACAATTATTTTAAAAGCAGTTTATTTAAAACAAACATCATGAGCTTGCCAATCAATGTTATAGTTATTAATTGGGCCAGCAAATGTACATTGCCTGGCCCAAAAAAATTCACCACCTGGATTTCGGGCAGTGTTGTGATCTGGGTTTGCTTTAGTTGGTCAGGTCTAGGTTCAGCAACACTGTCCCCAAAAATGAGGTCAGCTGTCTCGCTGAATATACGGAATGATCAGGTTTTTCCATCAATTGATTTTTTCTTCCCTGATGGCACATTGGGCATATTCCAAGATGGCAATGCCAGGATTCATCGGGATCAGATTGTGAAAGAGTGGTTCAGGGAGCATAAGACATCATTGTCACACATGGATTAGCCGCCACAGAGTCCAGACCTTATCCCATATTGAGAATCTTTGGGATGTGCTGGAGAAGACTTTACACAGAGGTCCGAGTCTCCCATCATCACTACAAGATCTTGGTGAAAAATGAATGCAACTCTGGAAATAATTGTTGTGACATTGTATAAGCTTGTGGAAACGATGCCACAGTGATTGTCTGCCGTAGCCAAAGCTAAAGGTGGTCCATCGAAATTATAAATGGAACTTCTGCTTGTTAGTTTTGTTTTGTATATTAACATAAAAATTGCACATGTAGGAGCCGCTTAATGCGGGGTTCATCACTAGTCTGTCTAGGGCAGGGCTCAAAATTTCAAGTCCTGAGCTACTAGCCAGGCCTTAAGAGTTACTCGCCACCAGTTGCCCCACCTGACCCCTACCGTGCCCCGCCCTTAACTCCGCCAGGTCAGTGGTGTGACACAGAGAACAGAGATCAGTAACAATGCAGAGTGCAGAGGCCAGTGGTGTGATGCAGAGTACAGAGGCCAGCAGTGTAATGCAGAAAAAAGCAATGTATCCTCCATGTCCCAGGTGTCCTGCTTCTCCCGTGCTGTCCTTCCTGCCAGTAGCAGCTCTGCAGTCTTCCTCCATATGTTCTCCAGCTGCCCACCCATTAGCACTAACCGCCCTTCTTCTGGTGCCCATAAACGGATGTCCACTCCAATAGTAAAATCCTGAATAACTTTTATTAAACATCTTCACTGATAGGGGTTCTAAGCCTTCAAAGGTAACCAACAGGAGCTCCAGACTCACCAGACTTCATAGGCACATCAGTGCAGATCCAATTGGGAGACATCGGACAGTGACTGATGTAGCAGCTCAGCAGGATGGACGCAGATCCTCAACCAGGAAAGACACTGACCATGCTCTTGAAGTCCACTTAGTTCCAGGGTACTTCAAGAGCCTGCATTGGTCCCGGTTCTCTTCCTCTTTCAGCATCACTTGCCTCCTCCATGTTGGAGGCCTCAGGGAAACCTTTTCCCTCACACCAGCCCATGCCCACCCCCAGGTCTCAGGCCTAGCCTGGGGGGCAGGCTGAACAGCACCCAGCCCTATTCCATTGCTGGTCTTGGCTGGTCTGAGCACCTGGCCAATCCCTCCAGTATGCAGCACTGGCTGAAAGAAACCCAGTGATTGGCTGCTGTACTGTACATACACTACAGTGCCTCTCATTGGCTGCCCCACAATATGACATATGAGTCACATTCTGCCCCGGGGGGTACAGGCAAGGCTAGACACCTGGAATTAACCAGATAACTGCCACTATAATTACAACCAGGCTGACTACAGCCCTGGCAATCACTAAATGTCTAGTAGCTACCTCACAGAAGGTGATGGGGGCCACACACAGTCTTGGCAACATATTTAATAAATGTATTTTGTTAGCACATTTTAAAACAATAAAATGCTAATTTATGTTTATTATTAAAAAAAAACCTCAGAAGCCCTGCATTTTACTGCATGATAAATCTAAGCCCCAGCCTTCTCTTCAGTCTTGCACAGTTGTACCGGCTCCTCTCCTGGACTGAAATGGCTTCCTCTGATTTCACTGCACACTGTGAGCTTCTCATAATGTGCACTAGAAGCTGCAGCAAGTCTTATAGAGCCCGCCTCATTTCCTGTCTGGAGGACGTCCAGCTTTTCCTCCTCAGCCTGACTGTCCCTTGCCTGCCCACTTTTATTCATTGGATCTCAAATGCCGTTATATACACATGCTGTCTGGCAGGGATGTCTTCATTACAAGACTATCTGTACAGCATAAAAATATTTTGGCAGGTAAGAGATTTCATGTACGGAATATGTGTTGTTGTCTGTAAGTGTTTATTTTGAGTCCTTTGATATTTTCCTGAGTAGCAAAGGACGCATTTTGCTGTAAAATGCATTACGGCAGGATAAGAGTAATGCTGTAACTCAACAGAAGACGCCGATTTCTAATTATTCCGTTCTTGTTTTTATAGAGTGCCGCCATATTACGCAGCATTGCAGAGAGTACATAAACTGCCTTGAGGTTTGATCATTGCTGGTCCATTTACTCTTGGATCCAGTTTGAATTCCAATTTTGGGCGTTCTCCGAAATGCTATAGGTGGTTCCTCCTCAACTTTAGTTTTTTGCAAATGATTGACACATCGTACCTTATGCCAGTTGCTGGAGGATATGTAGCCCATCAGGAGAAAGCAGCACACAGCAGAGGGTGAGATACACAGTTTATATCCTGTCTGTATATTCAAGCAAGTTACACCATATTCCCCATAATGGATCTCATGATTTCATTAATCACTATTTGTATATCCATCAGCTTCATGTGTCTATGCTGTTATATTAATTTATAGAGTGTATCATACAATTCCTTTACCCCTCAGTATTTCACATACTGTATATTTATTTTATATTATTATTAAGTCAAGTTTGATACCACCACATAGATATTTTTATCTCTATTTGTAGAATTAGATTAATGTATGTATGCAGTTATATTTATTCATTTATTGATATAATTTATTAATGTATTATTATTATTATTATCATTATCATTATATTATCATCATCATTATCATACATTTCTTTTAACCTTTAGTATTTTACACATTTTAATTATTATTTAATATAATATAATTATTATTTATCCAATACACACAAGCAAGTCCACCTCTGAATGGCCGAAGAAAAACAAAATGAAGACTTTGGAGTGGCCTAGTCAAAGTCCTGACCTGAATCCTATTGAGATGCTGTGACTGAAACATTAAAGTGTGCCAAACGTGCAAAACAATGAAAAATCAGGAAGGGGGCCAACACTTTTTCACACAACTGTATACATACAGAATATCTGTTCTTTCATTATATGTATTTTTTTAATCATGATAAATGATATGTCTCCATGGTTTCGGAAAGATTATTTTTTATCACGCTTAGTTTTAGATTGTCATTGTGTAAAATACATGAATTCATGTTTTATTACCACTTTATAATGCTCATTAGTTTTAAACTCCTAATTTAAGTATGTGTTAAATGTACAGAGGCACTTATGATTATATTTTCTATATTGTTTTAGCCCTGATGAAGGGGGCAAGGCTTAGCCCCCAAAACACTTTGGCTTTATATACACTTCTGATACTACAGTGGAATAAACCTGTGTCTGGATTACAACGTCATGGTGTGGGGCTTCAATTCTTGTATTTTTCTTACTTCAACTGAGCACTGTGAATTGGCTGAAAATATAAAGGAGGGGATAAAATCTGATATATAGAGCACAGCAGAAGTGGGTGAAAACACACAAGAGGATTCTTTGGAATCAGTTCAAGCTTATTGGCAACCACTCTTCACCTGATGCTGTCAGTGGAAAGGTAACCTTACCTCAAAAAAGAGGTCACATTCTTCTGGACCATTGCCACACTGAATATGTTTCAGGAATTGGAACTGATGCCTCAGGGCTTTTCAACTAACAAACAAGCTTCGCAATATGGAAATGGTACCTTTTTTATACATAAATACGAGGCAGTTAGCACATTTAAAGGTGTTGATGGTACCTGTTTTTGAACGCCCCGAGACTAATCTTAATTCCGTAGCGAAAGAGACAGAACCTTATTAAAAGGGAGGTTTGTGCCAAACGCTCATTTGAATATGCGTCACAAGCTGGAACAAAATTTGAGAAAATGCTATTACCAATTGAAAAAGAGAACATTTTGTGGATAGGGGAGTCACCAGTCGTTGTACGGGAAATGTTCACGAGGGATGGCGTTTTGAAGTGGCAAAATTGCAGTACCCGTGAAAGCTATAAAAGGAAAAGCTAAGGTGAGAAATAAAACGAAGGACTGGACAACTTCTGATTCTCAAGCCCTGGAAAAGGTCCATCAGAAGATATCATATAGTCCTTTGATTCTATGGTGTTATGTATAGGAAAAAAAGAATTGTGTGATGACCTCATCTATCTTTCTTTCAGACCATCGGACAAGGAGGACTAAGGTCTGTAAAGAAACACATCAAGGAGGAACTTTTTTGAGAAAGTTGGGGAACAGAGAAGACACGGAATTTAGGTTCTCACAGCTAGATGATCAGACCAATGATTGGCAGAGCAGAGAAAATAATATTTCCGGATGCTTACAGCTGGTCACTCTTCTTCATTTCAGAAAATAGTTATAGTTAAAAGCTACCAGAGGGTCCGGACACCATTTTCTCATGTTTTCTCACCTTATCAAGGCGCCCGGCCAGATGGATGCATGCCAGCCACAAAGCGTGGATACACCCCCAGCAGTTGCAATAAAACCCAACAGGAGAAACTTGTTTGCCATTATTTATTTCCTGCATTTATAGACCGTCCATATACTAGACTGTAAACTATCAGAGCACATACATTGCCTCATGGTTTGATGTTCGCTAGTCTTTTGTTCTTGAATCTTGTTTGAATTCCTCTGGAATAACCAGTCATTATTGGAATTACGGTGGCTGGGCTGTCTGGATCACAAGGCTATCTAAACAGAATTAAAAACCGACAGGTAAGAGAGTGTATGTATGTCAATTTTGCTTATAGGAGTTTCCCGTGCGGATTATTTTGCCCCATTAAAGGGGATTTAAATCTTATTACTTTCTTATTACTGTACATTTTTTTTATTAGCATTGAGATTTTGCTGCTCATACCTGATGATCATGCCAGTAACCTTCCCTTCCTGGAGTATTATGACCGTGGCAAGCAGGGAAATAGATCCACGCTAGTTTGGTCAATTAGTGTCCCTCAGCTTCTAATACAAAGAACAGTTTGATAGCCTGCCTGACATGCCCCTACACCCAAATCTGCTTGGCTTGGAAAGTAGGGCGATGGGAAACATATTTCACTGCCTACCGATATGTCAGTGAATGCAGCCATGCCTCCCTTAGTCAATGTGGCCATGCTCCCTT
>NW_017307829.1:227174-245562 GCF_000935625.1 Nanorana parkeri
ATACACTCAGGAAAGGAATGGAAAGATCATTGACCACTGAATAAAGCTACAAATTTTAAGTAACATATAACATAGAAGAATGTTCTGTTTTTCCTATGTACTATATTCAAAAAATTAGACAAATGGCAAATGCACTCATTGATTCATAACTAGATTATTTTAAAGTAAGGTGCATATAGAAGGACTTTACACAGTACAACACAAAAAGTTTCCCAGCGCACTCACCAGCCAGCCTGCAAAAAAAAAAAATCCCAGGGTGTGCCAGAAAATTACTTGGGTGTGGGACCCCACTGTGATTCACTGTCACTAGGTCACAGCACTTCTTTCAATTTCTGCACTATGCCTTTTGGGCAGGCCTTATGGCTAGCCAGGGGCAATTTTTTACTCCGGCGGAAAAGGCCTGTCAGGGTTGTGCACTGGCACCTATTTATTGTACGCACTACTTTTTATGCATGATTGAGCACCTTTTGACTTCACAGAAGACGGAGGGTGTGGGTACCTTCAGGGCCTGTCCTGATGTCAAGGAGGAGGTTCTGTGGCCTCTATGGGCTCCCCTGCCTCCTCCCACTCAGTGGATCTCTCTTCGAGAGAGCCCCCACCCAGTACTCGGGCGACCTGTCTCGGCAGGTCCCTGGGAAGAGGTGTACGCCGTCCCTCGGGTTGGTGGACCTAAGTTGTCCTTTCCCCTGTCAGGAGCCTTGCGCCCCGGTGGGTTCAGGAAATCAAGGCCCTTCCTCTTCGGAGGAGAACCAAAGCACCCTTGTGCACTTTTTTTTTTTAGTCTGTTATTTTTTTTTGTTCACAGGGGTGAAGTTTGTCTTTGATGCATGCATCACGGACAAAAAAAAACAATAAAATACTGTCCTAGAGGAGATTTTTCTTACATTGGAAATAAATCATCTCACTTCTGACTACAGGACAGGAAGCACAAGGAAATCTCCCTAACAGATGGCAAACAAATAATACAGCAGCAGTTTTAAGCCTCCTCTACTCTATCCAAAAGTAAAAGAAAAATGTTTCCTTTAGATATACTTTATCCTTAATAAATATTGTGTTCAAGTGCTTATCCTCCATGAAGGTGAAGTCTTTATTTTGAGTCTTTTGATAGTTTCCTTAGTAGCAAAGCATGCCTGCTGCTGCATGCATGTAGAGGCTGCAGTACGGAAGACCTGGAGACGTAACTCTACAGAAGACAGCAATTTATTAGTGTTATTTATTTTCTGTAGAGTGGCACTCTGTTACATAGTCTCACGCAGAGTACATGAATTGCCTGAAGGATTAATTATTCATGGTCCATTTGCTCTTAGATACTGTTTAAAATATTAAGTCTGAATGGCCATTGTTTTAGCTTTTAGGTGAGCAATAGAGGCGCAGTAAAAATGTGGATCAACCTCCTGTTTTTACTGACCTCTTGCTATCCGTGTAAACAAGACCTAAAGGGTCTGGTGGGCAGGATTACCAGCAACTTTCCTTAGTGTCCAAATCCCTATTGACTAAACCACATGTCCCAGCATTCTTTGTTACATTTTTATAAAGTAGGATGTGTGAGTGTGATTTTTTTAAGGTGGTTCCTCCCACAGTCTGTGCAAGGAGCAGAGCTCTCTGAGGAACCAGCAGACCCCACTCACTACAGAAAACTACAGGAGGGGGCAGAGACAAAACCAGTCACCCTGTACAATGAGAGAGAGCAGCAGTGACCGGTCTTTATTACAGGAGGGGGCGGAGACAAGACCAGTCACCCTGTACAAGGAGAGAGAGAGCAGCAGTGACTGGTCTTTATTACAATAAGCTCCAGGTTTCACACTGGATTACTGCACAGATCTGGAAGAAATAACCAAGATTCCAGGAAGAATACTCATGGCTCTTGTATGGGAACAATACTTATTTATCCAGGAGATGAGCTTTAAATTGTTCTGGGTCATTGCCACATTTATTAAGTATCAGGAAGTAGAACTGTTGCTTTAGGGCTCTAGATTATACAAAGAAGCTTTACAATATGAAATTTAGAAGAATGCATGGCAATTAGCAACATTAGGAGAATACAAATGTGTTAATTTGACTTGTTTTGGAACATCCTGAATACAATAATGCAGTGAACGGGATAGAACCTCTGAATGACAGGGCTTGTACTAATCCTTCATTGGACTATGTCACCAATTGTAAGAAAAGTGGAAAAACTAATACCAATTCAAAAACAGATTAAGGGCCCATTCACATCAAAATCGGAAGGTCCTGGTTGACTTGCATTTCTACCTTCTGATTTCCTTCTGATTGATTGATTTGGGATCCATTTTTCAATGGCTGCTAACGGAAGGGCACAGAAAAATGAATAAGTGTGAAAAGGGCTAGTGCACACCTCTCCGTTGTGTTATGTTATGTTACACTGAAAGAAGTAGAACATGCACTACTTTTTTCAGTGCAAAGTAACGCAACAGATCCGGTGTGAACTAGCCTCATTCACACCCATTTATATTTCAGTGCCCTTTTGTTAGTATACGTTGAAAACCAGATCACAATGCAAAGGATCGGAAGAAAATCAGAAGGTATTATTGCAAGTCAATGGACACTCTTAACTTGCAATTTCCTTCTGATTGTGATGTGAACAGGCCCTAAGGCCTGGTTCACACCTGGGCATTTTGTAGCGCGTTTGAACGCTCTGCAAAACGCTCAAACACCGAAATCCCATAATTGTTTATGGGTATGGTTCACACCTGGGCGTATTACAGGCCGTATGAATGCGCTACAAAACATCCTACGCCCCAAGGAAGTACAGGAGCTTCTTTGGGGCGTTTTTGTTGTGCGTTTCCATTGGGATACAGCCAAGTAGACCTCGGAAACGCGCGTTTGTCGCACGTTTTTTTTACAGCGAATCGCGGTAGAAATGCGCGACATAAGCGCATATCCGATATGCCTAGGTGTGAACCCAGCCTAAAGAACATTCTTTGGTAAGGTATACATTAGGGATGTCCCGATACCACTTTTTTAAGACCAAGTACAAGTACTTTCCCTGAGGTACTTGCCGATACCAATTACAGATACTTCTTCTTAAGGGACATGTGACATTTTTTCTAAAGCAACAGAGACTGATGATTTTAGGGCAGTTTCTCACCAGAGCTAAATACAGATGTCACCAGAACTGAATACATGTCCCCAAAGCCGAACACATGTCCCCAAAGCCATCTCTAAGCCTGATGAAGGGGACCCTGCGAGGCCCCCGAAAGCGCTTGCCAATGAGATACAGCTATTGGCAATAAAAATATTTTGCTTTTTCAACTTATGGTGTGCTGGTGACATTTTTCTATTGTTCAAAGCCGAACACATGTCCCCACAGCAGAACACATTTCCCCACAGCAGAACACATGTCCCTAAGGCAGAATAGTATTCTGCTTTGGGGACATTTATTCTGCTTTGGGGACATGCATTCTGCGAATATATGTCCCCAAAGCAGAATTCCTCTCACCAGGCTGCTTGTTGATCTCCCCCGGGCGACATGTGTACATCTGAAGTGGTTCTGCGGGCACAAGCGTGGGAACTCGTACAGCCGCTGCTGCTTAAAAATTTAAAGGACTGGTATCGACTATAAGAATCGGGGCATTTTCTCGAGTACAAGTACTCGTGAAAATGCCTGGTATCGGTCCCGATACCGATACTAGTCTCGGGACATCCCTAGTATACATTTTAGGTTTTTTTCTGTCTGTGTCCCATTGGGGAGATTTTCTGCTTTGGGTTTAGATGCACTTTAATGGTCCCCTCTTTCCTACGTCAGTTTCAACTTAATTGTTTGTAAAAGTCAATAAGAAACACACATAGCTAAAGATCTACATTTACATACATAATTTAATTTTGGTAAATAATTGATGTTGTCTTGTTGTATTTGTTTGGCTTCTAGTTCCACTGTGGGTTTACCTAGAAACGTTGTTGTATGACGGTGTAGCTCGGACTGTCAGCTGCCACAGGGTTAAATCTGAGCTCTAGGTAGATATAAAGCAAACAAAGAGGCTCATTAGTATACTATTATATGTATTTTTTTTAAATAAAAACATAGTAAGTACCTGAATTTGATATATCAGCCTTTTGCAGTGCCTGTACAGCAGGGCTGGAGTGTAAGAGCAAGAAAAAGCACAAGAAGCCAATTAGTTCTTGTGTTGACAAAACACATGCTGATAGGAGATGAGAGCAGATTGGCAGAGAGATGAGCTCATCATCGTGCTGCTTCTCCTTTCACTGTCCAGTCACAGGTTGATGTGGGTCAAAGATGACCTGGGTTTAGAAGTGGGTTGAATGGTGCCAGCCATCAAAGTGAGGATAGCGACATAAAAAAGTACTGTGGGGAAATCTCTGGATTGAAGGTGAATACTGCAGCAAAACCTTCATATATTTTTATCTTTTTAATGGGCTAGCCATTTTATTCTTGTTATTTTAGGCTGGAGGTCCTCTTTAAGATATGTAGCCACTAGAAGAAACAGCATTATACATGGTTACATAGTATTTGAGGTTGAATAAAGATACAGGTCCATCAAGTTCAACCTTTGTGTGTTTGTGTGTGATTGTGCATGTGTGTGTGTATATGAATCCCTGTGTGGTCTAGTTTTTAAGAGTACCTGTACCCCTGTATGTTGCGGTCTCTGAGGAAGGTATCTAAATGCTTTTTGAATGATTCAATACTCTCAGCTGATACCACTGCTTGTGGCAGAGAGTTCCAGACCCTAACCGCTCTGACTGAAAAATAAAGCCCCTTGTGATTAAATCTTTTCTCCACCAGTTTTAGGTGGTGGCCTCTAGCCCTTGTTATGGAGTTTACCATAAACAGTTTATTGCGGATGTTGCCATCACCACTAAACATTATGTACATCAAAATCATGTCCCCTCTTAATCTCCTCACTTCCAGCGTGAACAAGTTTAACTTTAGTAGCCTTGTCTCATAGCTTTGGTCCTCCAGCCCCTTAATTAGTTTAGCTGTCCTTCTCTGGACTCTGTCCAGCTCAAGGACATCCTTGAGGATTGGTGACCAAAACTGGACTGCATACTCAAGATGAGGCCGAACCAGCTATCTATAAAGTGACAAAATTATTGCTTTCTCTCTACAGTACATTCCCTTTTTAATACAAGACAGGACTCTGCTCGCTTTGTTTGCCGCAGCCTGGCATTGCAAGCTATTATTCAATCTGTGGTCTACAATTAAACCTCATCTGCCATATGGTTGCCCACTCCCCTATTTTATCCAGGTCCTCCTGCAATGTAATACTGCCTAAGTCCGTGTCCATTACCCTCCTAATTTAAGTATCATGAACAAACACATTATGTTCATTAGCTGTAGAAGGGGGTGGGAGAGCAGACATAATCATTTCAGTACTGCCTGCTGTTTTGCTTAGGCTGAATGGAAAATAATAAATTTTCTGTTCATTTATAACGGTAATTAAGTTTAGTTTCCTCCACAACAATCCTAAATGGCACAAATACTTTTTTTATAAGACAGATGGCCTCTTGGCACACATGCCACATATTATAAAATGAATCATGTTTGATTTAATTGGTTCCTTATGAAAACATCAACAACAAATATAACTCACAGGAACAGAGTAAGTAAGAAGAGCACACTGTACACCAACATCTGTGACTAGTTCATGTGCGCCTTTAGTCTGCAGAGTATGGTCATTGGATTTTTTAGTCCAGACTTTCAGCATCAGAGGAAGAAGGATTCCTACTAAGCAAGCACGTAGAGGTCTTGACTTAGGTTGGCAGTTGGTGTAGGACCTCTAAGGTGTTACTTCCAGCAGAGCTTTAGGGCACCAAGGCAGGTGGTCTGCCATTTACTACTTCTGGAGGATCCAATCTCTGGAAAGAGCCAAGGAAATACCCTACTCTCCATAACTGGGATCTGCAGCCAACACTCTTACCCGTGCTACCAGTTTCGCCTATGCTAGAGGCATCAATCAGGTAAGTGGCTCTACCATCACCTAACATATACCCAAGACTCTTTAAAGGCCTGTGTCAGTGGGCTTTGGGCTTGTGTCCATGGAATTGGTTTGCCATTAGTTTGAGATGCTTCTGAGATCGTTCAGAATGCATTGACAGGAGCATTTGACCTGCAGTGGGCTTCCTTCTGACCAGACTGCCCAGAGCAGCACAGCCCTCCTAATTGAAGGGGCAGATGACTGGGTGGGTTATAGAAAGGTAGTGGGGGGTGAGTGGTGGGTGTGGGCGAATAACTGAAACAGGGGGAGGGGCTTAAGTAAGTATGGTTAAATACAAATGAGTCTACTTTGCCCCTGTGTCAAGAGGGCATAACCCACAGAATGCTGGCGTCAGGAGTGAGTAGCAGAGAGTGGAGGGCTCAGGAGTGAGTAATGGAGAGTGTAGGGGTCAGGAGTGCATAATGCACAGAGTGTGGGGGTGAGGAATGAGTAACAGAGTGTAGGGGTCAGGAGTGCATAACGTAAGATGTGGTATATTTTGTATGTCTGACTGAACCGTAAATAAACTTATATATAAGACTTATACATAAGTCTTATATATAAGTTTATTTACGGTTCAGTTACTATAAATTATATACTTCGTCCTTTGGTTTGGCTCACTGGCTGCTTCTGGTTCTTGAGCATGCTAAGTCTGGTGTCCACCCATCCCCCTTCCCTGGGCAAATGCAAAATGCACTAACTGCCCACCTGCCACAAAAATATTTGGTGGGCAGCGGGCCAGCTTTACAATCCTACAAACAAAAAAAAGGGTGCAGACAACTTTGTGCAGTAGAATAAATCTGTGCTCTGCAAATAAAATAAATTAATAAATTCACAAAGGTCAAATGGGAAAATGCCCTCAGTGAGCCTCACAGATGACCACTTGGAGCAGAGCATATAGTAGCAATCCAGGAGGATAGACGGCACTCCGTTCCCACGATCGGGGTAAACTCTGGATGTGGAGGGGCACTAAGATCCACTCCAAACTGTAAGACAGCTGCATCCTCATAGCTAAGTGGCCAACCCAACACTCTAACAAATACTAGGTTGGTGCCGGAACAGTTGAAAAGCCAACCTTCCGCCACCCATGTATTTATTATATGGCAAGTCAGCAGATGCCAAACCATCACTTGCATAGTAAAAAAAACTGTCTATAGCAGACTTTTGTTAAGTCAGCAAGACATAAAGGAGGAGCCTTTCGAATCCTTGTCCCTACTCGTACAACTCCCTTGCAGGCTTTGTAATAAAAGTCATTTGTTTAGCTTTTTTCATAGTCTAGAGATCAGTGGTTCTCAACCTGTGTAACCTCAAGACCCACATTTGTCCTTGGTCATTAGGTTGTTACCAAAGTCGCACTGAGATGGAACACATGGCATTGTGGTACCGTGCGTTTCGGTGCGGGCAATCGCACTGCGGGGTGGGAGGTGTGTTTGGGGTGCCATTCAAATGTATGGCAACACACCTCCCACACCAGAATGCGTAGTATGTGCGATTGCATGCTACAGTGCAGTGCGCAGGACTGTTCAGTTAACGCACTTCACTAGTGTGAACGGGCCCTCAAAAACACTCAGACACATATACATTCCAAAATATATTTTTTTCTTTTATTCTTTTTTTTAAGATTCACCCAGTCTCCCTACCTTATGAACCTACCAGTTGAGAAGCAAGGGTCTAGATCATTGCCCTCAGAGCTTTTGGTCATCCTGGCTACACTGAAATTAACCCTGTGACCCTGTTATTGATATATTTTATTATCTCTGAAAATTAGGGCTGGTTGGTGGATTTCCATTCTGTTGTAATATCCATTATTTCTGCTAATACTACATGAATTACTCTTTTCCATGACTATTGAATGAGTTCCCAATAAAACACATGGACTTAGTTTCATGCATTTTAATGGTCATGTCAGCCCTT
This sequence comes from Nanorana parkeri, assembly GCF_000935625.1. Lineage (NCBI taxonomy): Eukaryota > Metazoa > Chordata > Amphibia > Anura > Dicroglossidae > Nanorana > Nanorana parkeri. The sequence continues at coordinate 235,043 of NW_017307829.1, forward strand.
TTTTTAAACCACATAACTAATTACCATTTACCAATTATCTGAACCAGAAAGAACAACCTAACGACTGCTGTTATGAGACAAAGGTCTTTGTTGTCCGTTAGCCCAAATAAGGGTTTTCTAAATCCACCCAATGCCCCCAGATGCACTCCTCACTGGCTTGAGGACTGTTCCAGAATGAACTATTCCTGACTTCCCAAGGAGCTGAGGCCCTGTCTATAACTGGCACCAATGGGGGGAAGCACCGTACCACCAGATGGCTTCCCCCGTTTTTGTGACCATCTCATATTTTTTAGACCCCCCCCCCCAACTCACAAAGATGCCATGACAAACATAAATATAAATGGAAAAATGCCTTCATGAAAGAAGGGAGGGGCAAACTCCCTGCAGTTCCCTCCCATGCAGCTCCCCCCCTGTCACCTGCCCTACCCCTCCAATCAAGTCATATCCTCTAACTGTTCTCCCTCTTTAACCCTTTCCTAGTGGACAATTCCTCCCCACAGTCATGTAGCCCCTCCTCCCAATATCTCCAGGTCTGAATATTTGTAAAGTGGCTCATTCAAGGTTTGTAGGGGTTTTTAAGGTGTGTTGAGATGTGTTAATGTGCTTTGCATTAAGGCGGTCCATTATAATTTAGTTGACGGCACAAAGCAATAGACCTACAAGTGCACACAACTGGTTTTTTTTTCCTCTGCAGGGTACTACAACGCACAGTATATCAGCAAAGCAAGAAGGGGTTGCAACCTCTCACAGGTTGATGTCTATGGCCAGGTGCTTATTCTTATACCTCATGACAATGCCTTCATTGCTTTTCTCTCCAGAAAAACGACACCATCTTTGTTTAGGTATTATTAAGGGTACTCATCACCATGTATAACTATCACCATATATACATAACAACATGTAAAACTATCTTTATCCTTCAAAGCTGTGATAAGATTGGCATTTCTAAAACCTAAATAGTATCAATATTCTTATGCAGTATCAAAGAATCTCCCACGAGCTGCTTGGTTTTTTAGGTAAGCTTCCATTGCAGATATCATTGTAGTGCCATTTACAGTGGTAGTCAAGATTGAATACATTGCACATTACCGATCCTTAGATGTGGTGGCTGCATTAGTTTTATTTTTTTTCATGCTAAGAACATTTTCCACAAGTACAGGGGCAGGAAGTGTGTTATCAGCACTGCTATTAGCTGACAATAAAGAGAAAACAAGCCGGAAAAAAGAAAACTACTGCAGCCACTTCGCCAAAGGACTGGTAAGCTGCAACATTTTTGGAATTTTTGGTTTTGGTATTGCATAGGCTTTAATAACTGATTTCCAGGTTCAGCTGAGATTTTGATTTTGGATAAGAATAAAGCAATTTCCGTGTGTTCTATGCTTTCAGTTGTAGAGACGTAGATTGTCATACTCTTCTCCATTTAATCTTGTGTTACAGGCATGTGCTGTATATGATGGATCCAGTCACATATATCCTCTGCATTGCTACCTTTGTTTTCCTGGCTATTGTTTTATATAGACAGAAGAAAAATGTTCATCCAAACTATCCCCCAGGACCTCCTTCTTTTCCGATCATTGGAAATATGCACCTCATAAGCATGGAGAAACCTTACGTGACGTTTCAAGAGGTAAGTCCCCAGGCATACAAATGTATAATAATTGTGGATTACTGGGCAATGTTAAAGGAGAGCTCCTGAGGTGAAAGTGTGGGACTCAGATATTAAGAGCACTCCTGGTGTAAAGCGGGGCCCAGGCATGTTTATTTTTTGTGTGGGGTCCAACACCTTAAAATCCATACCAAACCCCTATCTAGGACACGGATTTTGTATAGATGTTGTAGGCGGACCCTACATCTTTTTGACATTGACCTTTTTTTGTTTTACATTTACGGTGTCTTGAGATTCTGCAAACTGTTGGGATGCCGTGTCTAAAGAGGTTGAGAAACATTGGTATAGACAAAACAAATGGAGTGGTTTCTTGGTTTCAGTCAAGGAAATGGGAGAGGGACCAAAGTTGACTTTAGACAACAGGTGGATTGAGGCAGAATAGGGCCATAGGCAAGGTAGCAGCTCCTCTGATGTCAAGGGGTTCTTTTTGCTGTGGGTGATAAATTCCCCAGCCGCAGCTGTTTGGGAAGTGGAAGGAGCTTCCTTCCCAGTTCAAGGGAGCTCTTTCCGTGTTTGGAGTAGCTCATGTTTGGACCGGGTTTGGGCTGAACCTGAGCTCATCCCTTAAATTTGAAATATATAAGTAGGTGTGAGGAGATTTGTGCCCTAACCTATCACAATGTATTAGATCAGTTGGTGTAACAAGTTGAAATGGATACAACATTGTAGTGCTAAAAATTGCTGTTTACATTTCAGCCTTTGAGAAGTATGTTGTGATCCTTAGTGTACTCAGTATAATGCTGCAGGGCTAGAACAGTGGTGTTTGCCCTTCACCGTGGGAAGAATGATGATTTATTGTTCATTTGTAACACATTCCAGTCCATTTTCCTTGTAATCTCTGGAATTTATCGGGGAGGGCAGGATGTCTATAATGGCAGGCAAGGAGTGACCCAGTATTCCAAACAGTAAGAACCTCATACCAGTGGCCAGCAGGAGGCACCTTCTCCAAATTGAAATAAATAATTGCATTCCAAGTTTGTGATGCTCCTGTAATTTGTAATTAAACTCACCGTTATCAATTATCAGATGCTGACAATATAGAAATCACACCGGCAACCAGTTAAAATGGTGAAACATTGACTCAACCTTTCTGTTGTGTGCCACACGGAGAATGGAGAAGAGAAAGAGCAGCAACGAATTGTCTGAGGATTTGAGAACAAAATTGTGGAAAAGCATGGACAATCTCAAGGTTACAAGTCCATTTCCGGAGATCTTAATGTTCTTGTATCCACTGTGCGCAACATTGTCAAGAAGTTTACAGCGCATGGCACTGTAGCTGATCTCCCTGGACGTGGACGAAGGAGAACAATTGATCAAAGATTGCAATGAAGGATTGTTGGAATGGTGGATAAAGACCCTCCATCAACTTCCAGACAAATTCAAGCTGACCTTCAGGCACAGGGTACAACTGTGTCAGCTGATACGTCGCCATCTAAATGAAAAGGGACGCTATGGTAGGAGAACCAGGAGGACCCCACTGCTGACACAGAAGCATAAAAAAGCCAGATTGGAGTTTGCCAAAACTTACCTGAGGAAGCCAAAATCCTTTTGGGAGAATGTGCTGTGGACAGACAAAACAAAATGACAGCTTTTTGGTCCATCATTCTGCTGTTTTCAGAAAAATAAATGAGGCCTTTCAAGAAAAAATCCAGTCACTACAGTCATACATGGTGGAGGTTCACTGATGTTTGGGGTTGCTTTGCTGCTTCAGGCACTGGATGTCTTGACTGTGTGCATGGCATTATGAAATCTGAAGACTACCAAAGAATTCTGGGGTGCAATCTAGGGCCCAGTGTCAGAAAGTTGGATTTCCGTCAGAGGTCATGGGTCTTAGAGCAGGACAATGACCCAAAGCACACGTCAGAAAGCGCCCAGAAATGGTTTCAGACAAAGCGCTGGAGAGTACTGGACTGGCCAGCAATGGGTCCAGATCTGAATCCCATAGAGCAGCTGTGGAGAGATCTCAAAACAGCAGTTGGGAAAAGGAACCTTCCAATCTGAGAGACCTGGAGCAGCTGGCGAAAGAAGAGTACTCAAAAATATTCCTGTACAGAGGTGCAAGAAACTCAAGTGTTGCATTAGCTGACAGAAATGCAGGGATGCCAATATTTTTAGCCATGACGGTATATATATATACTGTATATACCGTATTTTGCGCTCCATACGGCGCACCTTATGGAGCACTGAACAGACCGGAGCTTCTGTCACAGCTTCTGTGAAAGAAGCTGTGACAGAAGCTGCAGTTAGTGACCGCTGAGACAGGTGGCGCTGTGATTACATCGCCACGGTCTCAGTGATCACACAGAGCAGACGAAGAATCGTCCGTTCTTCGTCTGCTCTAGGGGCTCTATGGTGATCTCGATCGCCGCCGCCGCCCCTGCTCGGTTTTAATATGAGTGATCTGATTAGATCACTCGTATTAAACGAGCAGTGGCTCCTACTGTACATTTAGCTCTGCTTTAGCAGGGCTAAATGTACAAAAAACCACGCCCGGCGCCCGAAACTGCATGTCTCAGGCGTCGGGCGATAGGGATTCGCTCCATAAGAGTGCATCTTATGGAGCAAAAAATATGGTATATATATATAAAATGAAATGTGACTCCTGTCCCTTTTTATTCATGAATTTTCTAATAAAAATGATTTTAAAAAGATAAAAAAGTAATAATATTTATATGGTCACCTTTAACTGACATTGTATCTGTAACTTGAAGTGGACCTTTACCCCCTTTGACTAACAAATCATATCAGCATACAGCTCTGCATGCTGATATGAAATCATCTTACATTGATTAGCTAATCAAACATATTTTTATTTTACTTGCAATTATTGTATTTCTACTTCCTGGTCCTCTTGTGTATTAATGATGTAATGTACCCAAGCGTTGCATCCTGGGAAGGTTACATCAGCAGAACATTGCTGGGAAATCTCCTCTGTAATCTCAGGGATCTCAGCATTTTCCTCCCCTGAGATGATGAGCATGGTCAGGTGTCCTAGTAAAGGGAGATCTAGTAACCTGCCCTTAGTAAAAATAGTCACTTGGCGAAGAATGGGGAGAAAAAGAAAAACAAGGTATGCAAGGAATACAAAACCTCTCATACCATTATCTAGAAGTATGTGTTTGTAGATTATTTATTATTAAACATTTCTAAAGGTGTGTTTCTTGTTATTTTGAAGATATTTTGAAGATATGGGTAAATATTGTCTAATTATAGGTTGAATAATTGGTTTTCTTTTTTGTTTTTAATATTGCAGCTTGCCGAGAAATACGGCTCAGTGTACAGCCTACAGATAGGACCACAAAAGATTGTTGTTCTCAATGGCCACGAGACAGTGAAAGAGGCTCTAGTCAACTACGCTGAAGAGTTCGCCGGGAGACCCCCTGTGCCAGTTTTTGTAGACATTTCCAAGGAACATGGTATATATACAGTATATATACAATATATTTTATAATAAAAAGAACTTTGCAAGAGATTCACAAAAAATATTTGCTTAAGAAAACTGTATACCTGATGCCCAACATAATGACAAAAAAATGTATTATGATTATTATTATACAGGATTTATATAGCGCCAACAGTTTGCGCAGACAATATAAGGAAGAAATTACAATACAATTCAAGACACGATGGTAAGGAGGCCCTCCCTATGAGAGCTTACAATCTAAAAGGGAGGGGCAAGTGATCCATGAGGAGGTAGCTGTGTGGGGATGAATTGTTTGAGAAAGTGATGGTTCAGTGGTTAGGTTGAGGTGGGATAAGCTTCCCTGAAGAGATGAGTATGAGATAGACAGACAGGTTGGGGTAAGGAGTTTAAATGGGTTTATGTACATTTTCAAGTGAAAGATTTTGTTATTTTTTTCTTTAGGCCTTATATTTGCGAATGGTAATAACTGGAAAGTCATGAAACGATTCACTCTGTCTACTTTGCGAGATTTGGGGATGGGGAAGAGAACAATAGAAGATAAGATCATGGAAGAGTGCCAGTGTTTGGTCAAAATCTTTACAGCCTACAAAGGTCAGTGATGAGTTCTGGTTTGGTTGCTACAGTGGCAAAGATTTTCTATTTAGCACTTTGTCCCTCCAATCATGGAATCTGATTGGCGGTTTGTCTTTCTAAAGCTTGCAATTGTGGGTCCTACTAAATACACCACACAAGGCAATTCTTATTTTTCTGTGATGGCTTTGGCCATGCTTCTTCCATAGTTTAGTCCTATCCCTCATAATCTGGTATATCTAGTAGATTGCAGGGAGGAAAGTCTATGGGCTCCTACCTGCACAATAAACGCAATTCCCAAATGACTGTGTAAGAGAAATAAAGTACCAAACCTAATACCCTTCTCTGCGATTTAGTGCTAAAACGTAGTTTGGATATCACAGATCCAGTAAGGCGAAAACCTTGGGAGGAATTTATCATAGCAATTGCGAGTGTTTGAACTTGCATGGAATATATTTGCACCAGATTTATGATGCTAGTGTAATGTTGTTCATAAATGAGGTTTAATAGACTCCAGGAAAGAAGACTTGTAGTTTCAGGCAAAAGCTTCACTGTCGCTTCTTGAAGAAGTGTACATGGGGACTTTTTAAGTTGCAATTGTTTTCTTAGGTGATGCTCCAGTTTCAGATAGCCGCAGAACAAGTGCAGATGAAAACAGGTGCAAAACACGTGCAGTTGGAAAAGTAGTGCAAGCTCAGGTGAAAACAGGGGCACATGTTAAAAGACAGATTTGCACATAAAAAAATGATCTAAGAAGCTAAAACTGTCGCAATTGCTTTGATAAATCCCCCCCCCCCCCTTCCCCTTTCTTTTGTTGTCACCTAAAGGTAGCTGTCTGAGAAACTGCACCATGGGGTGGTACATACAGTCCTATACATGGTTACTCTATGGATTAGATTGATTACAACTAGCAAAAACAATCATAAAAGTAGAGTGACCCATTAGCAAACAATCCAATTTTTTTTGTCTATTTCCTATTGGTTCATATTTGCAACAACTCTAAATTTGAGCTCTTTTTTCCTAGTTGAATAAATCAGCCCCTTTGCTCCTGTACAGGGGTGTAACTAGAAATCACAGGGCCCCGTAGCAAAATTTTGTATGGGGCCCTGTGATTTCTAGTTACACCCCTTGCAGAGCCCACTTGAGATCCCACACAGCCCACCTGAGGTTGACCCTGCAGAGCCCACCATAGACTCTCTATGGTGGGCTCTGCAGGTTCTCAGGTGGGCTGGTCACACTCCTTACCTGTCCGCCTCCTCTTCCTCCATGGTCGCTGATGGGCCCCGCCTCCTCCTCAGTCGCCAGGCCAGCCTCCTCCTCCGTCACCAGCTCCGCCTCCTCCTCTGCTGCCGACCCCGGGCCCCACCTCCTCTTCCACTGCCGTGTCCAGCCTCCTCCACCGCCGCTGCTGGCTCTCACTGACTCAGCAGCGGCTGTGGAGAAAAACACACCACTGCACAGATCACTGTCAGTGATCTGAAGAGTGGCGCGTTCCTCTTCACAGCCACCAGTGACAGCCACCAGCATGAGATGTCATAGCGACCCAGGCGGCCCGCACGGCATCAGGGTTGTCCTGGCCCGGGCCCTATAGCAGACACCTGGGTCACTATGGTGATTGTTACGCAACTGCTCCTGTACTTGTTATTGTGTGGAATTACACTTAGACCTAAGTGCGGTGACAAACGGTAAAATATGATTTTTATAATCAGTGTACGGAACACCAAGGAGGTTTTCAAATGTAATAACGATCACATACCCGACTCTTAGAATTACCTTAAATGTTACACCAAAGTGAGGCTGAAGCAAAGTACAATCATGTATTGGTCAAATGACCAGTATCAAATCACAGATATACCTTTTTATTCCAGTAATGGCCACCACCACCTACGCAGGCCATACTATACTCTTTGCACTTTACTGGCCCATGGAAGTGATCTGGCAGCAGCTAAGCCGCCAGAACCACTTCCAGTGCAAAGCCGATAGTCATGGAGTATTTCCTTTAGAAAGCAGCCACAGCATAAAAAGAAAAGGCCAAACTGAACAATTAGCCAATCTCATGCTTCCAGCTGATTGAAGAGTTCTGAGATAGTAAGGGTTGTGTCAGATCTCCACAGAGAGATCACTGCTTCCAGGCAGAGAGCAAGGGTCCTTCACTGCAGCATGCTGGCTAGGACCGGCTTTTCTACTCAGGCTGTGGCTGCTTCCTGAAGAAAACCTACTAAAAGACTTTGAAAACCTTTTGGTTTGATGCACCTAGAATGTTTTTTCGCTGAATTCAACTGAAAGTTCCTTTGGGCTTTAAGCAGGTTCTTGGCAACATTTTGTTCTTCTTGCAGGAGCACCTTTCGAAAACACCAGGATCCTGAATGCTGCTGTGGCCAACATCATTGTATCTATCTTAATGGGCCATCGCTTTGAGTACGATGATCCAAAACTTCAAAGCCTTTTGAAAATCATCTGTGACAATATCAGAATCTTCGGAAGCCCAATGGTTTTCGTAAGTTCATCTTTACTGCAACAAGTCTGTATGGGTGGTTGTTGGTAGATGGTGTTTTGTAAAATGATGTAAAGTAGGAAATGGTCTCGTTCATGGGATCATATTTGAAATTGGTGCAGGTTGCTGATCTTGTTCTGTAATTTTGTGCATGTGGAATGTTTCACATAAGCTATTTCATTTCTATTTTGTGTATTTATACATTTATTTACAAAAAGCAGGAAGAGGAGGATACGGGGAGGAGGAGCAGTACATCTCTGACACGTGACATAGAATATCATTATAAAAGGAAGCTGCAGAACTGAAATCATGAGATTATCAAAAATGCATCCAATGGAGACCTCTAGGTCTTTGTAACATGTCCCTAGCACTTCATGAAAAGTCTACAAGAGCCATAATTGCAAAGAAAAAATCTACTTATATAAATAGGCAAATATGTGTGCTTGGGGAGGGATCTTACTGTAGACTGATAAATGTGTGTGCTGGAGGTGGGATCTCACTGTAGACTGATAAATGTGTGTGCTGGAGGTGGGATCTCACTGTAGACTGATAAATGTGTGTGCTGGAGGTGGGATCTCACTGTAGACTGATAAATCTGTGTGCTGGAGGTGGGATCTCACTGTAGACTGATAAATCTGTGTGCTGGAGGTGGGATCTCACTGTAGACTGATAAAAGTGTGTGCTGGGGGTGGGATCTCACTGAGACTGATAGATGAGTGTGCTGGGGGTGGGATCTCACTATGGATAGGCAAATCTGTATGCTGGAGGTGGGATCTCACTGTAGACTGATACAGCTGTATGCTCGGGGTGGGATCTCACTAGGGATAGGAAAATCTGTGTGCTGGTGTCAGATCTCACTGTAGACTGATACATGTGTGTGCTGGGGGTGGGATCTCACTAGGGATAGGCAAATCTGTGTGCTGGAGGTGGGATCTCACTGTAGACTGATAAATGTGTGTGCAGGGGGTGGGATCTCACTGAGACTGATAAATGTGTGTGCTGGGGGTGGGATCTCACTGTAGACTGATAAATGTGTGTGCTGGGGTGGGATCTCACTATAGATTGGCAAATCTGTGTGCTGGGGGTTAGACCTCACTGGAGACTGATACACGTGTGCGCTGGGTGTGGGATCTCACTGTAGACTGATACATGTGTGTGTGCTGGGGGTGGAATCTCACTGTAGACTGATAAATGTGTGTGCAGAGGGTGGGATCTCACTGAGACTGATAAATGTGTGTGCTGGAGGTGGGATCTCACTGTAGACTGATAAATGTGTGTGCTGGAGGTGTGATCTCACTGTAGACTGATAAATGTGTGTGCTGGGGGTGGGATCTCACTGAGACTGATAAATGTGTGTGCTGGGGGTGGGATCTCACTGAGACTGATAAATGTGTGTGATGGGTGTGGCACTGGGGATAGGCAAATCTGTTTGCTGGAGGTGGTATCTTACTAAGTATGCCATGTGCATTGCAAGGGTGGCATTTCAATGGAGAAAGACCATTCTGTGTTTGAGGCGGGGATCTCACGGGGCAAACATGTTTGTGCTGGGGGTGGGATTTCACTGGGGGAAGAACAATGTGTGTGCTTGAGGTGGCTATGTATAGAGCATGATCGGTTCAGCTAAGTTGAAGACTGGAAGCAGAATCCACCGGTAACACGCTGTAAACTGGAAGTAAAACGTATGCATTATAGTGGTAATGATATATCATTCTGGTAACAGCTGTCAAATTTCAGATTTTCCCTTGCTATTCAGAGACAACCTGGGGGAGTGGGGGCACAGAAAAAATAAAAGCCTAGCAGGGATCTCTTCTAATCCTTTGCCAATCTATCCAGAAATTTAGACCGAATGTTTCACTTTATCTCTATAGCTGTTTTGTTACATCCATTGTGGTTCTCGCTTTTATTTTTGTTTAATTGCTTGGGATTGCTGAGCCCTTTTTGATTACCGCAAGAGGGAGCTGCGGTATCTAAAATTTGTTATTAGGGATGAGAGGTGTGCTTTTGGCAAAACTGATTTTGTGCACCGAGCTGCATGGGTATGTTTGTATGAAAAAAAAAATTGAATGGAAGGATAGTATAAATTGTTGGTGAAGGGGGAGGGGTGGTAGAAATTGTGGTAGACAATGAGAGTGTAGCTATACCCAAAAGCACAAATTTACTATATAGGCCTTTCATGTGATGGCTGCATTCGTTTTATTTTTGAGGCTTTTTTTTCCTGTATTCCAACCTGATGATCCGGCCAATAAGTTATTGTTATTGTTATTTTTCACCTTATTTTATCAGGTAATACTGTCCAGCAAAATTGGCAGTTAGAGGGTTGGGACAAACCCTTCTACACTGACGGCGGGGGGGGGATTGGGGGGGGG
>NW_017307829.1:245797-262249 GCF_000935625.1 Nanorana parkeri
GGCATTGTGTTATGGTGGTCAGCTTCTTAATAATTTATATAAAACATTTATCTCAAAGGCAAAAAAATGCCATAGAAAAGTGTTTGCTGGAATTTGGATTTACTTTGTTAGTCAAGTCCATCTAAATGTGCTAGAGCATCTAACACCACCCTCCCCACAGGGTGACAAAGCTGCTGTACACGAGTGGCTCCATTGCTCCTCCACAGAGGGGGGCCACCTTGAGGAAGTCCATCCCGGGAGTGAACTTGGAGTGGTGACTACTTTACAACACACACAAGGACCATGGGGAACAAAAGTAGACCCCCTCCAGAAGGAAGGACAGTGTCAGCACCAATTCAAGGATGATTGGAGGATCTACAGCCGAGTGATACACAAATAAGATACATTACTGTTAATAGTTAATGTTCTTGCATGTATATTTAAAGTGACATTAAACCCTCAGATTTTTTAACATAAAACAATACTGTAATGTGCGCCTCACTGTAATTCATGGTTGTTTCCCTTCTCTTTGCTGATCTTCCTTTTAAATCTGTATCTGTTCTCATGCTGGGGGAGAACTTCTGTTTTGCAGCAGACTGCTTTGTCTCTGGAATGGATACACGGCGTCTGTGTGTAGGTTCACAACCTGAGCCAGCACTACAGGAAGAGGCACTCGGCAGCAAAGGGAAGTTCTCCCCCAGCATGAGAAGAGATACAAATTTAAAAGGAAGAGCAGCAAAGAGAAGGGAAACAGCCATGGATTACAGTAAGGCACACATTACAGTATTGTTTTATGTTAAAACATCTGAGGGTTTAATGTCACTTTAAGTTTTAACTCCTGAGTTTAGTGTCACTTTATACTTTAAATAACTACAGTATATAATAAATGTGTATCCTTCTGACTCCCGCTATCAGCGCCCCTGGATTCGGTATTATTATTTTATACATACGTAGACTTCAAGAGTTGCTAAAGGAAGGACATAAACTGGAATTTGATTACATTTGTGTTGAAGCTTTGACACATGTTTGATCTTTTATTGTTACTGTATTCTTATCTGTCATCTGTGCAAACATTTTCATGGAATATGAAAAATGCATTTCAACATGGGAACATGTAAAATGGTTTATTCTAGGGATGCGCCGATATATCGGCCGCCAAAACATATCGGCCGAAAATTGCACTTTTGGCTAAATGCCGAAAGTGCAATTTTCCTGCCGATACATCAGCAACTCCCAGGTTTCTTTACTGCCCGCTGGTCTGTGTCCCAGTAGGGAGGAGAGAAACTGTGACAGCCGGTTGAGTGCTGTGGGAGGAGAGCGATGTGATCGGCCGTGTCTCTCCTCCCTGACCGCTCAGCCGCCGATCACCGTTCCGGCAGAGAAGCGGTGTGAGGGCGGAGACAGGCTGCACTGTCACAGGAGGCTGGGCTCTCCACCCTGCTCCGCCTGTGACAGAGTGTGACATAGGAGAGCGACTTTATCCTCAATTATGAATGAATGGGAAGTGAGCTAAATCCCCTCCTGTTCATTCATAGTTGTGGTTGTAGTAAACATACTCTGTCCTCATGTTATGAATGATCAGGAGCACTCAGTATAGAGGATTCCTGTTCACTGATAACAGGGGATACAGAAAAAGAGATTGAGGACTCTATGTTCTCAATCTCTTTTTCTACTTTAAAAGGAAAATATCAGGGGTTTAGACCCCAAATATTTCACCGAAGCCCCTAAAAGTAAAGTAAAACATATATATATTTAATAAAAAATTAATTAATAAATATGGTTTTTAAATTTCTATTTCGGTGCACCTCTAGTTTATTCAAAGGGGAAGTGAATTTAACCACTTCCGGGCCGCAATGCATCTATAGACGGCGGCCCGCAGAAGTGGTTAAAACAAGAACACGGCTGCACCTCCGATGACTGGACCCAGAAGTGATGTGTATTACATTACTTCCGGTGTCACTCGTTACAGTCTCCGGCTCTTAGAGCCAGAGAAGAAGCTCTTGAAGCAGATCTCTGCAAGACCCCTGATGTCTCCATAAAGAGGACCTGTCACACCCTATCTGCTATTACATAGGGTGCTTGTTAGCCCCTATGTGATAGCATTAGGGTTAGTGTAAAAAAAAAAAGTGTTTAAAAATTATAAAAATTAAAGTAACATTAAAAAAATGCAAAAACATTTTTTAAAGTCCCCCGCCCCCCACGTGCACGCACATACACACACAAACATGCGTTTTTATGCGCCTACGTGCGAAAACGACAATTGTGCTACACATGTAAAAGCGTTTAAAATGTTCCCTATGGGAAATTTTGGGTATTGACGGTTTTTGCGGCTTCATGGGCGAAAGCAATTTTAAGGTTTGACATGTTTGGTATCTATTTACCCGGCGTGACCCCGTCTTACAAATTTCACCAAAAAATTGGGTAAATTATATTCTGTTTCTGTGCACTAAATTTTAATTTAGTTAATTTTTTCCTAAAATTACTGGTTTGATAAATATTTGCGCAAATACAGTGCAACATATAAAATTGCAACTAGCATTTTTTTATTCTACGGGGCCTTTGCTTTCAGAACATATATCATTGTTTGGGGGTTTGAAGCTTTTTTCTAGCCAAAAAATCTGACTTTATCATGTGTGCGCAAATGTAAGAAATTGCTCCGAACAGCAAGTGGACCTATTATTTGTGTTCTCTGTGTTTGCAGAACCTGCTTACAAATCACCGCTTGTACTATTCCCAATACGTCAGGTTTAATATTTTTACTTTTTCTTTCAGCTGTACAATGCATTTCCATCTCTGGTCCGATGGCTACCTGGAAGTCATAGAAAAATCATGCCGAATTTGAAGGAGTTGCACGCCTTTATCAGAGAAACCTTCACCAGCCAGAGGAATCAGCTGGATGTCAATGACCAGAGAACTGTCGTCGATGCCTTCCTTGTCAAACAAAAGGAGGTATATGTCATTTTATATAAGGGAACTGTGTCTTTAATATCTTGCCAGACTTCTTAGTAGGAATAAAAGGTGGAGCTTAATTGAAGATAGATACTGACTCTAAAGGTGAGCATTCACTTGTTTTTTTTTTTAGCTGCAGGGCTGGACTAAAAAAAACAGTTGATTCCTCTAACCAACCTAAACAGTATGAATATGTGCCCCCAAAAAATGGTATCAAATTAGTAGAGGTGCACCAAAATAGAAATGTAAAAAACGAAACCGAAATTAAAAAAAATTGTCAGGCTGAAACCGAAAATGTTTTTATTTTAATTTTTTTTAATTTTTTAAAATATTTAATTTTTATTTATTTTTTATAAACCTTTTTAATTTTTATTTATTAATTCATTTTTTATTAAATATTTGTATTCTTACTTTACTTTTAGGGGCTTCTGGGAAATATTAGGGGTCTAAACAGACCCCTTATATTTCCATTTTAAATTGCAAAAAGAGTTTGATAACACAAAGTCTTCAATCTCTTTTTCTGTATCCCCTGTTATCAATTAACAGGAATCCTCTATACTGAGTGTTCCTGTTTTTTCATACGATGAGGACATAGTATGGTTACTATAACCACAATCATGAATGCACAGGAGGTGATGTAGATCACTTCCCATTCATTCTAGGGCTGGTAATGATTAAAATGTTCGTGTTGGATTAATCGAAATTTTTAAAAATAGATTAATCGATTAATTTCGATTAATTATAACGCACATGCAGATCCAACTACATTGGCCTATACACATACAGCACAGCAATGAAGTAATAAAATGAACTAGGATCACACTAATCCAGCACGTTATTAATCTCACGTGCCCCACTCAATATGGCCGCCGCTTGAGAGGGGCAACTCAGAATAACAACGTGCTGGATTTGTGTGATCCTAGTTCATTGTATGACTTCATTGCTGTGCTGTATGTATTTAGGCCATTGCCTTGGCTGGCGCTCGTGCAGAAAGTTTCTTGGGCAAACTCACTGGCCCAAGTGGCTCCGTCAGCTAACGAAGGGGGGGGGAGTCCGGTGACGTCACGGACATCAACGTCACCGGACTTCTCCCCCCTTCGTTAGCCATCACGGACATCGAAGTCTCCGGACTCCTCCCCCTTCCCTTCGTTAGCCGATGGAGCCACTTGGGGAAGGGGGGAGGAGTCCGGTGACGTCGATGTCCGTGACGTCACCGGATCGCCGACGAGACTCCCGGAAGCCGGCGGAGAGGTGAGTGTTTTCATTAGCGATCAAAATAATTTTAATCGATCCAAATTTCCACAGCCCTAATTCATTCATAATTGAGGATATAGTAAACAAACTTTTTCCTCAATTATCTACAAACACTCAGTGATCACTGACTGCTTGTACCCGCTCTCCTCTCTGACACGCTGTCACAGGAGGCTGGGCGAGCAGTGCGAGAGGAGAGCTCAGCCTCCTATGACAGCGCGGGCTGTCTCCGCCCACACACCGCTCTGCCGGACTGTGATAGGAGGCTGAGAGGTGTGGGAGGAGAGGGGCCGGCCGCTCACAGCGCTCTCCTCCCGCAGCGCTAGGCCGACTGTGACAGTTTCTCTCCTCCCCACTGGGACACAGAGCAGCGCCCAGCGGGGAGGAAAGACAACTGGGATGCGCCGATGTATCGGCAGGAAAATGGCACTTTTGGCTAAATAACTGATATATCGGTGCATCCATACAAATTAGTTTCAGTACAGCGTTGCATGACGGAATAAATGTCAGTCAAAGTACTGCAGCGCTGAACATTGAAAAATGGTCGGGACAGGAAGGGGGTTTAACACCCTGGTCAGCAAGTGGTTAATTGTCTGAATTTCAGGAAAAGCCAAATCCAGAGATATTTTTCAGCGACGCAAATTTGACATCTCTTATTACGGACTTGTTCGCTGCTGGGATGGATACGACTTCCTCCACCCTCCAATGGAGTCTTCTGCTAATGATGAAGTACCCAGAAATCCAGAGTAAGTGATCTGTTTTATTTAAGTATGATGAAGGTTCTATCCATTCACCTCAATTATCTCATGACCTAATGACCACTCTGACCACAGGAAGTCTACAATTGGGTGCTAATTGTTTTGCTCAGCTTATATAGTACAGCGTTCCCCTGGAGTTCAGCTTTAAAGGAGAACTATGGGGTAAGTGTTTTTCCCCATAGTTCTCTTCAGGGTCACAGGATGACATATACTAGCATCCTTCCGTGACCCAAAGCTCAGTATATCGCGAACTACAGCTCGCGGTATACTGAGACATTACCGCCGAGATCTACCCAGCTGCATGAATGACAGCTGGCTCCGCCTATCTAGCGCTGGAGGATCGGAGTGGGGAGGGGGAATCCCTGCAAGGAGCCGTGATTGACAGTCACGGCTCTCTGCAGGGACAGGATCGAGAAGTGAGCGAGCGACGGTATGTGTTCGCTCACTTTCTGATCTTTTGAGCCGACGTGTGACAGTTTCATTGTCACACGTCGGCTTGAACTATGAGGCTGAGTGATTTTCACTATAGTTCTCCTTTAAGTGTTTGTGTTGAAGTAACTATAGCAGCAACTGAGAATTCATTCTGCTGAAGTTAAACCGATACAAGATAAATACTAATTGGTTGAAATGGGTTGCTGCACTTCAAAAAGACATTGTCACCATAGCCTTTCAGGGCAAGGTGACATTATCTCTGCTGGAAATGGCATCCCCTGACCCATTTATACCCATCTTACCTATGCTTCCATGCCACTCCTTGATCTTCTGCAGCTAGCGCTAATATTGGCAGTGTTGGCAACCCAGGAGGTCATCACTCCCTTGGTCATGTGACAGTACTCAGGTCTAGTGATTGGCTGATAGACCCAGGCACCATCACGGGGGAGCAGGTCCCATTCTCCTCAATACCCAGATAACTGGGTACTCTCTGGCTGTGGAGGAGCAAGGAGTTGCAATGGAGTTTAGGTAAGGTGATTCTATAGGAGTCAGGCTCTGGGGACTCAGCGCAGGGATGGTGGGAGCACCTCATAATGAGCACAGCAAGTGTACTGACCCGGAAACTCAGCACAGGGATGGTGGGAGCCCCTCATAATGAGCACAGCAGGTGTACTGACCCGGGGACTCAGCGCAGGGATGGTGGGAGCCCCTCATAATGAGCACAGCAGGTGTACTGACCCGGGGACTCAGCGCAGGGATGGTGGGAGCCCCTCATAATGAGCACAGCAGGTGTACTGACCCGGGGACTCAGCGCAGGGATGGTGGGAGCCCCTCATAATGAGCACAGCGGGTGTACTGACCCGGAAACTCAGCTCAGGGATGGTGGGAACCCCTCATAATGGGCACAGCAGAAATACTGTCACCTTGACCTGAAAGAAGCTGAACCCCACTCAGATATAAAATAATCCCTGTCAGGCACTGTTCTCCCAGCTACGACACATGCGTTCGGCTCGGCTATGTACTTCTGCTGCTGTACGGGCTATTGTGAATAGCCCGTACAGCAGCCCTTCAGTTCAACTAAACTGAAGGGTTTCTGCAGACAAATCGAGCCGAAGGATTAACCGAAAACGTTTGGCTAAATTTTTCAGCAGCTTAGTGAATAACCCTATAAATATAATTTTAGTGCAGCTGGTGTAAGTATGGAACATGTTGATAGGAGGAGAGAGCAGAGTGAGAAGAGGGATGACCTTATCAGTTTGCTGCTGTCCATTCAGAGAGGACCCAAATGTATTTCTTAAACATAAGTGGTATAATTCATCTAGCTCTGCTGTGTCAGGGGGCTGTGTAATAAGCTGGTACAACTGCTGCCATATAAGCGTTTCGCCTGTGTACTGAGCAGGGGAGGCATAGCCTCACCTAGTATTATAGAGGAAAAAGATTTTTCTCCATTCAGAGCGGCTTGTTACAGGTTACACGGCATGGAAAACCTCCCCACTGTGTAACCTGTCATGGCTGGAGTGCTGGAGAGGGGTACATACTTAATACAACAAGTAATTAAAACATAACAGTCCCACACACAGAATCCCCTCCACTCCCCCCAAACCCGAGAAGTGTGTGCCAGATCGAGCCCAGAGGTTACTTAAAATAGCAATGAAAAACGGCTCAGTATCCACCGAGTGCAAGGGTATGCTGTCATTTCCTGGACCCAGAGTAAAAAAAATTAAAGAACCGTTCAGGAACATTGAGAGGACACTGGATCCAGAGAACGCCAGCGCAGCCGGATGCAAGGCCAGATGTCAACACTAGGTATATTTTTCTTTGCCATTCTTGATAGCCAGCTCTGAGGAAGGAACTGCAGATCCGCGAAATGCGTTGGCTTCCTATTAACCTTCCACAAATATTCCACCTTACTAGACAGACTGACTACAGTTCTGGCAATCGCTAAATTTCTAGTAGCCACCTCTCAAAAGGTGATGGGGGCTACAGTATATATACTGTAGAACATTTGTCCTTGCCTCCATTTGTACAGAACAAACATCCATAGAGATTCACAGGGCGAATTGCTGTTATGGTAAGCTCAGAGTACCTGTCAGGGTTTACCATTCTACTCTGAGAATCCCAGCCAGGATTTCCAGAAGATCCGCTGCTAATGGATCTCACAGGGTCCGGGCCAGTATGGCTGATAATAGTAACAGAGTCCAGACCAGGACTTCCAGTGTACCCTGAGGCTGGGCGTGTCGCCTCTGATTCAGAGGGGTATTTAAAGGAGAACTATGAGATGAGTGATTTCCACTCACCTCATAGTTCTAGCCGACCTGTGACAATGACACTGTCACAGGTCGGCTCAGTAGATCGGGAGGTGAGCGAACACATAACGGCATTCGCTCACCTCTCGATCCTGTCACGGCTCTCTGCCGGGACAGGGGGAGGGGCTGGATTCCCCTCTCCCCGCTCCGATCTGCCAGCGCTGACTGGCGGAACGGACAGGGGAGGGGGCGGGTACAGCTGGCTCTGCCTCTAGATAGGCAGAGCCAGCTGTCACTCACGCAGCTGGGCGGATCCCGTTGTCTAAGTCGGGATCCGCTCTGGCGTCTCAGTATACCGCGAGCTGTAGCTCGCGGTATACTGAGCTTAGGGCAACGGGAGGACGCTAGTTTGTGTCCTCCCATTACCCTAAGGAGAACTATGGGGAAAAACACTGACCCCCATAGTTCTCCTTTAAGCACTAGCTCTGCAAGGAGCTGGTGCTGTGTCTTTTTGCCAGCTTCCTGTTTGTGAAAGAGCTGATACTTCTGCTGTTTTCTCTTTGCTGACCCGGACTGCCTGACCCTTCTTGGCTTGTTGCCCGTCCTGATCTTCTGCCTGGACCCGACTTTGCTCTTGTCCCCTGCGTTTATCTACTGATTGCTAGTTGCCAACCTTGGACTGCCCAACCACCCTTTGCTAGCCTCCTGCCTTGAACTCTCCCTGTTTCTGACTACTGTCTCCTCATTGGAGCCCTCCTATTCTCGTCCATCCCTTCGCAGGGCAACCCTGGGGACCCTGGTACCAGTAAGCAGCCTAGCCAATCTCCACCATCAGGAGCTCTGGTGAACACCGGCTGGTGCTTAGACTCCACCCCACAGATAAGCACGTGTCACCTGCCAGGGGTGTCACCATAACAATTGCTCTGCAAATTGTTTATAAATAGACCCCTAATTTCTGACTTCTTTGCATACATGTTCTGGGTCAGTGATGCTTTAGGTACTTATACAATAACGAGGATGACAGTCCTGGAACCTGCACATTTTAAACATGTTAATAGTAGCATGCAAAACAAATGTATTCTTGCAATTTGGTTTAATTAACTCTTTATTAGGACTATATAAAATGTAAGTAATATTATAATTGTCTTTTTCTCAATGACAGAAAACATTCAGAATGAAATTGAAAAAGTAATTGGCTTGGGGGAACCTCAGGTGATGCATAGGAAACTGATGCCGTATACTGATGCCGTCATCCATGAAATCCAAAGGTTTGGCAACGTTGTGCCAACCAACCTTCCACATGCCACTACCAAAGATGTGACTTTCAAAGGGTTCTTTATACCCAAAGTAAGTATTGCATTTTATGTATTATAAATACATTTGATGCATGTTATTTATTTTCAGCAGCAGACTCTAGTTGCCTGTATACAGGTCCACATCAGTCCTTTATTTTGGGAGATATCTTCTTGACAGCTCGATTACACATTACACATTGATGTCTTGTATCTGTCAGGCATCTCTGGTGATGAGATATATGCATTTGAGATCAGAGCTCCTTCAACTGAGCACAGCCATTACAAGTGGACATGTAAGTTTTGGTTCATTCCGAACTGAAATTCTGACTAATTTCTTTAAATTTGGACATTTCCAAATTCAAATGTATGCAAAATTTAGGATGCATCCAAATTTCCGAACCCAAATTCATCCGAATTTGAACGAATTCCAATTCTTTTTCCCGAAATTCAGCTGAATTTCTGACTCTAATGGCCAGTACGGACTAAGATGACCAGTTCAGACTAAAATGACCAGTTCAGACGAAAATGATCTTGACTAAGATGATCAGACTAAGATGATCAGTTCAGACTAAGATGATCAGTTCAGACTAAGATGATCAGTATGGACTAAAATCACCAGTATGGACTAAGAGGACCGGTACGGACTAAGAGGACCGGTACGCACCAAGAGGACCGGTACGCGCCAAGAGGACCGGTACGCACCAAGAGGACCGGTAAGCACCAAGAGGACCGGTACGCACCAAGAGGACCGGTACGGACCAAGAGGACCGGTACGGACCAAGAGGACCGGTACGCACTAAGAGGACCGGTACGGACTAAGATGACTGGTACAGGCTAAGATGACTGGACTAGTGTGGACTAAGATGACCAGAATGGAATTAGATGACTATTACATACTAAAATGATCAACCCCCCAAAATAAAATTAAGCTAATTTTTAATTAAAGTACTTCATCTGTATTGATCTGAATAGATCCAAACCAAAAAAACAAAAAAAATTGTTTTATCCGAACTGAAAACAAAAAATTCAAATTGATCCGAATAAGGAACTGATTTTGGATCCGAAATCTGAAAAATATACATTTGATTCTATGTGAGACGAAACAAAAATACTTTTTTGAGCCTTTACATGTCTATTTACAAGGGAGTTCACATTCCCTGGATTTTTTGGGGGGATAATATAGTAAGAGAAGTGGACCAATCCATGCTACAGCAGGATAAGTGTGATCTCAATGCAGAAGAACCTTTAGAAACTTCAGCAAGGAGATGTACTGTAATCTGAGTCATTGAAATGTATACATAGAAGATAAGTTACCAACACACCATCCTTTCTTCAAAAATGCCTTTATTGATGTATATCGTTCACCATATTACAAAATAAAGCATTGTTTCACGACCACGCAAAGTCCCTTCATCAGGCAATGTGATAACAACTGAATAAACCCTACCAATTAATATACACCAGTGACAGACCGGTAATTCCACTAGAAGAAAGGTCAGATTTGAATGGACTGACCATAAAAAAGAAACACCAGGCGCCTTTCCTGGTGCAAATAATCCTTTTATTTGTTTAGAAAGATTAAAAGTGATAAATGGTACTCACAAAAGAAGTGGATAAAAAGTGTGTTGGACATAAATCTCAGGATACATGCAGATTCCTAACAGTCAGAGAAACAATCCAAATATGCTGCTAGACCAGCAGAAACAAGCTTACTCAGCTGAACAAGTTTACCCTTCCTCAGACCTGAACGGCTCAACTAGCTTGGTGCAAATTTATAACGAGTGTTCGATCACAAGCCACAATGGGATTGAAAGCTGACCAATCAAGGGAAAGCATTCTATTACTAGATACTTCCTCCCTGTCAAAATGCCCAATCAAAGCTGAGAGGGCGTCATCAAGGCAAATGCCTGATCTCCACAGCTGAAGACGCCTGCACAATGAATGAATAATTATACATGAGAACACTCCAGATAAATTAAGCACCAATGGCATTGAATAATTATAAATCAAATATAAAAAGCTTAATTTTTTGCAAGGCAGAGGCAATGGCACATTGCTGGAACGTTGAATACACTGGCATGTCGGCTACTCGTCACAACAGATCCGAGGAGCCGGCACCCAACCAGGAGACAACCCAGCGGCTTAATGTTACCTCATTGAAAAAAACACACAAAGTCTCACACATAACATACCGTAGATGAAAATAGGGGAAGATAAATTGGTATTAGCGATACAGTATGACTATGCGGTGGTAGTATCGTAAATTGATGCAATAATCAATGCACTACAGATGCCAATCAACGCACAAAAAGGTGAAATAGTACAATACTAGTTGTATCAAAAATTATAATAATAATCATAAAAATGCTAAAATTAAAAAATTATCATCTAGTATACTGATGTCATAATTTGGGCTGTATACTGATGGTAATTATTGATATAAATGGCAATAGATAGGGAGGCACCGATACCGGTATTTTGGTACAGAGTACGAGTACCGATAGTTTTTTTTTCCGGTACTCGGCCGATACCAATTACCGAGAAACGGAAGTCCCATTCAGGAAGCCAGGTGGCTTGTAATGACTCGCCACTCGGCTTCCCGATTAACAAGAAAGTCCCCTCTTACCTTTGTATGTCCAGCCTGTCACCCCCGGGGCCTCTCCAGCCAGAATGCAACCTTCCTCCGGTACCCAGCCGGAGCCCTCTGGCCGGCCAATCAGGAAGCCGTGCGCCATGTAATGACGCAACGCCCTGCTTTCTGATTGACTGGGAGGCCGACTCCTTGCTCCCTCGTCATGAGATGACGAGGGAGCATGAAGCCAGCTTCCCGGGCCAATCAGAATGCCGGGTGCTGCGCCATTACACGGCGCCCGGCTTCCTGTTTGGCCAGCTTTTCGACCAATCAGGAAGCCGGGCAGCGCGTCATTACACGCTGCCCAGCTACCTGATTGGCCGGGAAGTCGCTCCATGCTCTCTCGTCACAAGTGATGAGAGAGCTTCCAGGCTAATCAGGAAACCTAGCACGAGTATTTCCTGTATCAGGAAGCCGGGCAGCTCGTCATTACACGCTGCCCGGCTTCCTGATACAGGAAGTACTCGTGCTAGGCATCGGAGCATTTGGGCGAGTACGAGTACTCGCCCACATACTTGGTGTTGGCACCGATATCGGCACTAGTATCGGTATCGGTGCATCCCTAGTAATAGATATTGAAAAGAATGTTAAAATTACGAATAGAAACAGACTTTGAGAGAAGCCTATGAATAAGAACTAATAATGGGTAAATAAATGAATGGACTGACTCTTTAAAAGTTCTGTGCAGGGCTGTCTCTATAATGAGACAGTATGAGCTGGTTGCCTCAGGTGGCATCTCATTGGGTCACATGGGTGGGGGGGGGGGCACAGACATGCCCCATTGCTGGCCAAAGCATCACAGGTTACTAAGAGCTCTTAGCAACCTGTGATGCTCTGGCTAGCTTCCAGCCCAGCTCATTGATGTTGGCAACCAGAGATGTCAGTGAGCTGGGCAGTGCGCCAGGCAGAGGCAATAACGAGCATCAACAGCCACCCCCACAGCATCCATCGCAAATAGCATTCATCCCTATTCAACCCACCACCTTAAAAATGAGAATCCACCGCCAGATAGACCACAGGTTGATGTAGCTTAGAAGTAGGTCAGATGCAGGTCAGAATAAGATCAAATGCAAGTCAGAAGGAGCTCAACTCAATTAGGTCAGATGGTGGTCAACTTTAGGTCAGATGGTGGTCAAATTCAGGTCAGATGGTGGTCAACTTCAGGTCAGATGGTGGTCAACTTCAGGTCATAAGGAAGTCAACTTCAGGTCAGATGGTGGTCAACTTCAGGTCATAAGGAAGTCAACTTCAGGTCAGATGGTGGTCAACTTCAGGTCAGAAGGAAGTCAACTTCCGGTCAGAAGGAAGTCAACTTCCGGTCAGAAGGAAGTCAACTTCAGGTCAGATGGTGGTCAAATTCAGGTCAGAAGGAGGTCAACTTCAGGTCAGAAGGAGGTCAACTTCACGACAGAAGTAGGTCAACTTTGGTCAGAAAGATAATCAACTTCAGGTCAGAAGGATGTCACCTTCAGGTCACAAGCACCTGTGTAGGAACTCAGAGGCATCCCAGTCTGAATACACCTACAGTAAATACAAGTTTCATTTGCCCAACTGCTAAGTTATGAGTAATCCAAAAATCTAACTTGTGTTCCTTGCAGGGAACGCACGTAATTCCATTACTCTATTCTGTCCTACGAGACAAAGAGCACTTTGAGAGGCCGGAAGAGTTTTACCCTCAGCACTTTCTGGACTCGGAGGGAAATTTTGCTAAGAACGAAGCTTTTATACCATTTTCTGCAGGTGAGTAATTCAAAGAGGTGGAAACCTGGCATAAATGTGTGAAGACAGGTAAAATATAGCAAACAGTGAAAAGCTAAGTCAGCAGAGGTCACCAACGCTGCAGATGTTCCAAACAGACCACAGTCGATAATAACACAAAGCTCGGAAATACGAACACCTTATAGTGCCAGAATTTTAAGAAAATGAACATGTTCTTGTCACACATAAACCATAGTTACATAATTTTTGATGCAATATGCATGAAGCACATGCATTTACAGTACATATTTAGCCTAAGGGTTTGGAAGCTGTGCAGCCGTAAAAATGTGTGGTGGTTCAAGCACCAACAATGTCACTTGAAAAAGTCTATCTAAAACCAAAACTTTGTTTAGAATGCAAAGATTTTTTATTAGGATTTCCAAGGCAAACAATACAAAGAGACAAAACTAAAAAAATAGCACAGTCCATACAGGAGAAAGGGCATATGGAACTCCCAAATTAAATTCAGTCATAATACATGAATGTAGAAGCATTTACTCTCTCTGCTGCCCCAAGGCCAGGTTCCTCAATAATGAGCCCCCCTACCTGCCAACCCCTCCATGGAGAATGGCAGAGCTGCAGACAGCATACAAGTGATCTCGGCGGCATTGCCGGGATCACTTGTACAAAAAAAAAGCGGCTGCTTCCCTGCTGTACATTTAGCTCTGCTTGCCGAAAGCAGGGCTAAATATAGAAAACAGCTACCTGCCCAGAACTGCATGTCCCAGGCATAGGAAGATAGGAATTCAACCCCCCTGCTGCCCCTCTACTCCCTGCTGCCCCAAGGCCGGGCCTTGGTTGGCCTTGTGAGCAATCCGGCCATGCATTGAAGGTAATTTATGCAATCTGTAGAATGTAGCATAAGAATTGCGAGAAAAAGTAACTATTTCAATCCAACACAGAGGTCAGAGGCATACTGCAATTGCACGTAGAACGATGGGAAACTTGAGGCTTAAACAAAAAGTATGGATGCACTACCAGATACGAATGAAGGGAAAGAAAAGAGAGTGAGAAGAAAGGAGGCAGGGTCAGATAATGGGTAGGACTAAACCAGGCACCAAATCAAGAGTTATGTGACAGATTCCAGATTGATATACTTCTGCCAAGGATCCCAGATAAGCTCAAAGTGTGACTGCTTATCAAGGATTATACTGAATAATTGTCCATGGGTCATTATCCAGGATAATTTAGCTTTCACCACCATTAGGGATACCCTAGGGGTTTTCCAACCCCCAGCAATCGCAATCTTAGCAGCCAAGAACATTAAAGAGATTAACTTGTTGCAATGCTTTGAAATAGCATACACACTATCGTTCAAAAGAGCAAACCTGGGATCCCTGGGTACACAAACCCCAGTGACTATGTATACAAGGTTGAAGACTTGGGACAAAAACGACAAACCCTAGGGCAGGACCACCACATATGATGCATGTTACCTCTAAGTTCACATCCACGAAAGCATAAAGGGGAGGAGTTTGGATACATAGAGGCTAGCCTCGCAGGAACCAAGTACCACCTGGAAATATCCTTATAATTAGCTTCAAGTAAAGAAACATTAAGCATACCTTGAGAAGCGACCAGACAGCGACAACTCCAAATGTCCTCAGAGACAGTAACACCCAAATTAGATTCCCAAGCCAACATATAAGGTTGTTTGGCAGGGCAATTCAGCAGGAGGTAATATATCAATGTGATGGCCCCTCGCTGGCCAGTAGACTGGCAGCACCAGCATTCATAGTGCTTAAGATGGGGGCGTATCCCTATGTAAAATTAGAGTGTGTAGAAAATGAGATATTTGCAAAAAATCTAAATAATTCAGAAGGAGGCATGCTCAGTCGCTCTCTGCAGTAAGCTAATGTCAGTGGTTTTCCAGACTTAAAATAATGGCCAATTATGTAGAGCCTTTTATCCTGCCACCAATGAAATAACTGAGGGTGAGAGCCAGGTGGAAAGGTTGGATTACGAAAGAGAGGGGCTAGGGGAGTATGAGGCAAAGTTATAGTGCAGGAGGATCATACCCTATCCCAAAGTGCCAAAGAATAAGAGTGAATAGGAGCCAAAACAACTGGATGTTGTCTAGGAGGCAGCCATTTCAGGAGATCTAAGGGCAAATCACCTGCAGCATGACATTCTATGAGAGCCCATTCCGGAAGATCAACAGCATAATATATGGAGGATAATTGAGCTAAGCATGAGGCCCGGTAATAATTCATTAGATTGGGAACACCTAAACCTCCTGAAGCTTTAGGGCTATATAAAGTAGTTCTGGGCAGTCTGTGTCCTTTACAAACCCCAGATAAAGGAAATCAATGCAGATTAAAAGGATACTAAGTCAGATCGAGGAATACGTATAGGCAACTCTAAAAAAATATTACAGGCACGGCATGAGAGTCATGTTTATAGCATGTGTTTTCCCAAAACAGGAGAGGTTATATGAGGACCACCTGTCCAAATCCTCCCACAGTTTCTTAAAAAGGGGGGGGATAGCGCGATAAAGGCCATCAAAGGAACAGGTAAGGTTAATGCCAAGATAGGGGACCAAAAATCTTTTAAATATAAAGTTAGGAAATGTTGAAATCCTTGTTTGTTTGTTTTTTGCTGTGTGTCTCCAATAAGGGGTCGAATAGAAGATCGCCAGCACTCACAAAGTTCAAAGTGTGAATTTTTCATTCCACTTTACTGAACATGCGTCACATGCATCATCATAGCCAAAGCCAGTGTTTCAAGGCCATGCAGGGTCCCTTCATCAGGGTGACATAGTTACATTTGTACAACATAAGAGACAGATTTATATAATGAACTATACACCAGAGAGACCAAGTACCACCCCTATGATGTCACTATGATGTCATGTCCTGCTATAACCCGATTATAAGCAGAAATATAAACACAGTTCTCCCACTTTCCTGTATATAGTACACAGGGATGTCCCTATAATGAGGCAGCCTAAGCGGTTGCCTCAGGGGGCAACTCTTAGGGACATGTGGGGGGAATGCAAGGTGTGCCTTCCGCCCCCTTTCTGGCCAGTTCATTCCAGGTTGAGATGTTAGCAACCTGTGATGCTCTGGCCAGCGTCCCGCCCAGCTCCTGGCTGGAGGGATGCCGGATGGAGATAATATGCACCACCAGCACCCCGCATACCCCCGATTTCC
>NW_017307829.1:263124-306235 GCF_000935625.1 Nanorana parkeri
TTTCCCCCCCCCCCTCTGGTAATGTGCATCACTAGCATCACCCCCCTCCCTTTCCCCGGTAAGAGTAGAAGCACAAGTGGCTTACCTCCACTAGCAAGGAGACTGAGGAAGATTCTGTTGTCCCTGCTGGAGCAGTCCCTTTGGAATCTGTCTTTTCCTTTCTCCCCTGTCCATGATGTGGGAAAGAGGGACTAGTGCTGCACAGAAAACCCTTTGCTCCAGGCCCACAGCAGCACACCTTAAGCTGCTCACAGCCTCTTCCAAATGGACTGAGAAAGCAGGGAAACACTTCCAGAAAATGCCACCGCCGAAAGTCTGTCACATGTGTTGCCGTGATTTAGGCCCAATACCTCAATGCCAATGATATGTGTTTCCAACTAGATGGATGTAGTCGAAAAGTCGATCGCACTCCAAAATTAATTTCAGTCAATGTTCTTTATTGGCAAAATAATTGTCACATCGTATAGCAACGTTTTGGAATCGTATAGGTCCCTTCTTCAGGCAAACAAAGGGGTCTATTCACTAAGCTGCCATAGGCAGCCGAGTGAATGACCGACCTGAAGTGAAGTGAGCTTCAGGCTGGTACGGCTGATTTCAGTCGTACATCGGCTGAAATCAGCCGTACATCGGATTGCTTCACGTGGCTTCGGGTCGGCCGAACATGCTGAGCGGCATTCGGCTCGGCTGTTCTGCTTGGTCCCTCAGAGGGACCGAGCAGAACAGAAAAAGAGTTTAAAAGGGTTAAAAAAAAGTAAATGGAAGACGATTGTGCGGAGCTAGCAGTGACAGCTAGCTCCGCCCAATAGTTTCCTATTGTCCGGCGGCTCTACTGCTGTAAAAAATAACGGAAAAAAAAAAAACCTCCCGGGTGCTCTGGGAGTCTCCTGCTCCCGGCCGCCCAGGAGAGAAACACTGATGTGTCTTTTTTTTCTTTATTCTGACACGAGCGATGTCAGAATATAAAAAAAAAAAAAAAAGAAATTTTCCCATTGAAAAGCATTGGTACATTACTATTGGCTATTTCAATTTGCAATAGCCAATAGTAAACAATACTAAAGCATTGTACCACCCTCTGCTGATGGACCTGATCGGGAACTGCAGCAGAGGGCAGGTACAATGCTAGTTTACTATTGGCTATTGCAAATTGAAATAGCCAAAAGTAATGTACCAATGCTTTTCAATGGAAATGTTTTTTTTTCTTCTATTCTGACATCGCTCGTGTCAGAATAAAGAAAAAAAGGCACAACTGTGTTTCTCTCCTTGGCGGCCGGGAGCAGGAGACTCCTGGGGCGCCAGGGAGAGTTAGCTGTTTGGAGATCAGTGTCCCTGGTTAGCAGGTAACCAGGGACGCTGATCTCTCTGCAAGTGGCCGAAGCCAGTTGTAAGATCACGGCTGGCTCCGCCCAGCTGTCAGAAGCAGCTTCGGCTTTCAGCACGGCTCAGCCGAGCCGAGGCATATGCGTTCGGCTCGACTGAGCCGCTCAGCCATGTTCGGGACCTGTACGGGCTATAGTGAATAGCCCGTACAGCACCCCTTCGGTTCTAGCCGAAGGATCGGCCAAAGCTACGGCCAGATCCTTCGGCAGCTTCGTGAATAGACCCCAAAGTGTCACTTTTTTACCTGAAGAAGGACCTATATGGTTCCAAAATGTTGCTATACAATGTGACAATTCTTTTGTCAATTAAGAACATTGACTGAAATTCTTATTGGAGTGTGAGTGACTTTTCTACTACGTGATACTGATCTGCAGAGGGATGTGCACCCACCCATTATCTTGCGTTATATCCACTCAGAAGAGCGATGGGATCTACTTGAATTACTTTCCAACTAGATGGTCACACAGAGGTGAAAAGATGTCTGTGCTATACCTATGATAGTAAATATCCAGACTTAAGCATTATTTTAAGACTCATTTCTTCACTTGACTTGTTTTTTCTAAGGTAAGAGAAGTTGTGCTGGAGAGACTTTGGCTAAAATGGAACTGTTCCTCTTCTTTACCACACTGCTGCAAAGTTTCACCTTTCAGGCTCCACCCGGAGCTAGCCTGGACCTCAACCCTGCTGTTGGCTTGGTAACTCCTCCATTGAAGCATGAGATGTGTGCAATTCCTCGCAAATGAAGTGAACTGGCAGTAAATAGAAGATAACTGATCTGATTTGTAATCCCATCTGTATAGGCAGAACTGAACAGGATAAAGAGAGTTATCAAGATGAATAATAACAGCTAAATATTAATAAGTTATTTAGTCATAAATATATTAAAGGAGAACTATGGGGACAGGGCTTTTCCCCATAGTTCTCCTTAGGGTAACGGGAGGACACAAACTAGCGTCCTCCCGTCACCCTGGGCTCAGTACACCGCAAGCTGCAGCTCGCGATATACTGAGACACCGCAGCTGAAGCAGATCCCGACAATTATGTCCGGATCCACCCAGCTGCGTGAGTGACAGCTGGCTCTGCCTATCTAGAGGCAGAGCCAGCTGTACCCGCCCCCTCCCCGTCCGTTCCGCCATTCAGCGCTGGAGGATCGGAGCGGGGAAGGGGGAAATCCAGCCCCTCCCCTGTCACGGCAGAGAGCTGTGACAGGATCGAGAGGTGAGCGAACGCCTGTATGAGTTCGCTCACTTCCCGATCTACTGAGCCGACCTGTGACAGTCTCATTGTCACAGGTTGGCTAGAACTATGAACTATGAAAAGCACTCACCTCATAGTTCTCCTTGAGGCCCCGTTCACACTGAGCGATTTTTGCAGCGATATCGCTCATATTTCCACGCGATATCGCTCTATGTAGCTTCTCCAATCCATTTCAATGGAGCTGTTCACATCTCGTCTCTCAATATCGCTCAATATCGCTTGTAGCTTGTCGCTCCTACATGACCCTTTTTTCAAGCGATTTCGAGTGATATTGCTCCTGATTGCATACAGCCCAATAGGAAAAAGTTGCCACAGGGAGCGCAAAATCGCACGATTTTTATGTCGCTCAGTGTGAATGGGGCCTTAATAAGTCAGTCAGTATATGAACTATATTATACTAGTATAAGACAATAAGCCTTAACCAGGGATCTCAAGTCTCCCTGATGTTCAGGGAGTCTCCCGCTATTAGATAGCGTCTCCGTGACGTCCTTGAGAGAGAGTCATTTTCTCCCTGAAAGGTTTACTCTGAGTAAACCTTTCCGGTAAGACATCAGTGAGTAAAGTTTCAGAGTGAGGCTTGCCTCCTGGAGGAAGGTCATGTGATCTCTAGAGTAGCCTCAGAACGAGGCTTGGCTCATGGAGGAAGGTCATGTGATCTCTAGAGTAGCCTCAGAAGGAAATAAGGTTTTGCAGGTTGGGATGTCTGCTTAACAGACAAGTGTACATTGACTATGAAGCACACTAACCCTCCCTAGCTCTCCTGAACTAAACTATATTTTAAAAAATCCAACCTCAGCTGCCTACTTACTGCAAGAAGACCATGGGATAGCACTCTCGCCTGGTTGCGATGTGGTCATTAGCTGTTCTAATGTTTTCCCCGTGTTTGTGCAGAATCTTCAAATTCCTTTTATACCTCAAATATATCCTGGAAGATTATTTGGCCCCAGAATGTGCAAATGATTATATGAGTATGCAAAGTTTATAATGTCTGAACAGTTTTAAAGTTGATGTAAACCCAATCACCAAAATGTCATATGTTTTAATTGTTGATAAAAATTTCAAAAGTTGTTTTCAGTCTTTCTATATCTGCAGCTTTCCCTAAAATAAACCCTGATCATCCTGCCGAGAAGGTCCTCATTTAGGCACTTCCTGTTATGAGGTGACAACTGGCTACCCTTTGTTCTCCTGCATTGTTCTCCTGCATCTCCTGTCATGCGCACCCATGGTGGAAAATACAAGCAGTGTGGCCATACACATTGTAAAGCAAATTGTTCACTGTTTTCATTAGCAAGAAGCTGATTCAGAGTAATAAAATTAAGCTGGTGCTGGAACAAGTGCACATAAATAAGGGTGGGCAGCGGCTGGAGGAGATCTGCAGCACTCAGATGGAAAAAGAATGGAAAAATGTGAAAATGTTATTTTATTGGCAGTGCTTAAGCAAACAAAATATCTTCCAAGTAGGGTTTAGAGATACTCGAGTTACTCTGCATACTCGGTAAAACGAAGGGCTATATAGATATAAACAATACACTGCCTGGCCAAAATAAAAGTCACCATCTGGATTTAGCTAAGCAAATTGGTCAGAGCCTTCTATTAGATAATAGGTCTAGGTTGAACAACATTATGTCCCCAAAAAATGAGGTCAGTTGCCCACCTGTATATACTGAATGTCAAGGATTTTTCATCAAAGGATTTTTTTCTTCCCTGATGGCACATTGGGCATATTCCAAGATGACAATTCCAGGATTCATCGGGCTCAGATTGTGAAAGAGTGGTTCAGTGAGCGTGAGACATCATTGTCACACATGGATTGGCCACCACAGAGTCCAGACCTTAACCCATTGAGAATTTTTGGGATGTGCTGGAGAAGACTTTACACAGTGCTCCAACTCTCCCATCATCACTATAAGATCTTGGTGGAAAATGAATGCAACTCAGAATGGAAATAAATGTTGTCATATTCCATAAGATTATCAAAACGATGCCAGGGCCAATGCGTGCCGTAATCAAAGCTAAAGGCGGTCCAATGAAATATTAGAGTGTGTGACTTTTTTTTTCAGCCAGGCATTGTATAATTGGTATAGGTGTATAGGTATTGCATTCAGTTTCTGGTGATTAAACCAACTATGAAACATAGCTCAGGGGCTGCCAACAGGTTGGGGTGCCATGCGTTTATAGTAGTCTTGGTGGTAATGAGAGTACTGTATATTTGGTGTTGGTTTAAGCAGCATGAAAATGAGTATTTCAGAATAATTGCATCAGGAACTTTCAGGACATTGTGATATATGATTCACTGATTATGCATTAATGGGACCCTGCCCACCGGCAAACCGGTGCTAATATGTATGTGACCATAAAAATAAACTGTAGATAACGATAACAGCAGAATAATAAATAGTTGTCTTATATGATGGATGATGCAACAGGTTATTTAAGTCAAGGTAGTCCAATGAAATAGTAGAGTGTGACTTTTTTTGGGGCACAGGTTGTGTATATAAATAATAATAATAATAATTAAAAACATAAAAATGAATGATAATATTAGATTATTTTCGCTTTAATAAAGTCAACATTTGCTGAAAGAAAACAACAACTCTACTGTGAAGTGAATCTGGTATGCAATACCGTGCATGCATCCCAGGGTGTGCAAATTGACATTATAAACACAGACTTTCTGTCAAAGCAAGGATATGTAACCCTTCTGAAGGGATAAAGTGAGTTTAACATTAGCAGTAGTTTCTTTGTCTCAGGTTAGAGTACTTGTTTAAGCTGTAACAACCTGGAGAGTTTCGCGTTACTGCAAAACAAATGATTTCACAGGAAATTAATGTAAAGTTAAAGTTTCGATTTTGTATGCAGCAGTTGCTATGCTCTTCTTATTTGTGATTGGTCAATGCTGAATCACCGCCCCATGCACACTCTGTATAACCGTTACCCTGTACTGATACATCTTTGATATTGAGCGGATACCACACACCTTTGTGTCTGTGTTGATTCTCATATCCTGAGCTCGAGAGTGTACCGATTCAGCAGAAGAGAAGTAAAAAGTCTGCTGCAGATTTGACCCCGGGGTTACCACAAAGTAACCCGTCACCTTCCTTCCATCCATAGGTCCGTCCATAGGTCATACAGGCATGAAGCATTGCATTGTGAGATGCCAGGTAGTGGCTTTCACCACCACAATGTCCATGTTCACATAAACACTTTACTCTTGTTGTGTGAAATAATAAAGAGTATATTTTACAAACAATCAGGCTATTGATTTTGGCATTACTAACTGATGAAGAAGGGAACTGCATAGCTTTAAGTAAAGTATTACTGGGAGAAACTAAAATGAAAAATGTGGGGTCAACTTTACTGACAGCCACCCACCCATAAAAAACATGTTTGAAAAGGGGCTGTCAAAATAAAAGCATCATCAAAAGGTGCTTTTCTGTCATGGAATCTGTTTCTGAGTAGAACATGGAAGCTGCCATTGCTGGTTTCCTATTCTGCAAATTATAGTTGTGTGGCTGTTATGCCTAGTAGTGATGAGTGAATGTGCCCTTGGTTCCATTCCTGGGCCATTCATGGAATCCATTTTAAATGATGGAGATTGAACCCTATTGAAGTAACTGGTGGGTAGATCAATTTTTGCTATTTTGAAAGCTGACAGGCAAGGGAATGTCAAACAATCCCTCTTTGCAGTAGCACATTGCGTTTAATAAAATGTCAAAAGAGAGTGCCCCGAAAAACTTCAAAATCACAACCCCACACTCACCCCCTTGTTCTTAATTATTCCCAAATTATTAAAACTATAGACTTCAAATCTGCGTCTGGTAGAAACCGACTAGCTTCAGGACAAGCACTTGTTGGGTAGCAAACTGCAAAATCTCTGCAGTGCGGGCCAAGATCTTTGTGAAAAATGAATGCAACGTTCGATGGAACTAAATGTTGTGACATTCTATAAGCTTATATCGAAATGATGGCATGGCAAATGTGTGCTGTAATCAAAGCTAAAGATGGTCCACCAATTTTTAGAGTGTGTGACTTTTTTGGGGGCCAGGCAGTGTATAATTGGTATAGGTATATAGGTATTGCATTCAGTTTCTAGCGAATAAACCAACAATGCTGCATAGCTTAGGGGCTGCAAACAGGTTGGCGTGCCATGCATTTATGGGAGTCATGGTGGTAATGAGAGTACTGTATATGTGCTGTTGGTTTAAGCAACATAGTTACATAGTATTTAAGGTTGAATAAAGACACACGTCCATCAAGTTCAACCTTTGTGTGTCTGTGTGTGTGTTGTGCATGCATGCATGTGTGTATATGAGTCCCTGTGTGGTCTTAGTTTTTAAAGGAGAACTATGAGGTGAGTGAAAATCACTCATCCTCATAGTTCGAACTGACGTGCAACAATGAAACTGTCACACATCTGCTCAATAGATCGGGAAGTGAGCGAACACATACCGTCGCTCGCTCACTTCTCGATCCTATCCCTGCAGAGAGAGGTGACTGTCTGTCACGGCTCCGATCCTCCAGCGCTGACTGGATGGATCTCGACAGCATTGTCGGGATCCGTCCCGGCTTTGGCGGTCTGAGTATACCATGAGCTGTGGCTCGTGGTATACTGAGCTTTGGGTCACGGGAGGATGCTAGTTTTTGTCCTCCCATAAAAGAGAACTACGACCTCTGAGTATTTCAGGATAATTGCATCAGGAACTTTAATGACATTGTGATATACAAAAAAAAGCCACTAATAATAAGAACAAAGAAAACATCAGCACCGGGGTCAATTTCCCAAAGAGCTTTCCCTATTGTTTCCTTACAGCAGCTTCCAACACAATGATACTATGGATTTGCTCTGTGCCCCCCCCCCCTTTATAATGAGGGGGCTGACTTATCCAAAAGCCCCCTTACTGACCATTCTCAGCCTGCTGGCAATAGCTCAAAGGTTATGTGGTGAGTTATGGTTTTATTTGTTTTGTTTTTTTTTTTATCCAAAATCCCTTTATTACAAGAGTGCTACACTGTGGCACAAAATGTATACAACTTGGAATCCCCTATTCCGATATATATATTTTTGTTTACTTTTTATTTATTCAAACATAAATACACATCAAGATTATTTAGTTACAACCATACATAGTAATATGAATACAAAGGGAGATTTTTCAAATTAAAAAAAAAATAATTAAACTTCTGCTGGACACAAACATTTTCTAGGATGGAAAATCTCAAACCCGTAGGATTCGCTTTGAAGCAGTAGAAGTAAACCCGAGCGTGGTAGCAGTGAACCCAAACCGCATCCCTAACCATGGCTACAGTTTTCCTATTGAGTGTCAAAATTTTCTACAGCAGATATACAAATTTGAAAATGTTTTCGCCCTTCACAGCACAATTCATTTACCGTGAATATATGACAAAAGGTGTTTTTACATATCTTTATACTATTGTCTGGTCAGACAAGTTCTTTTCATGTCACTGTAAACTGAGTCTGGCTGTTCAGCGTATGTGTGGGCCTGGCCTCCGTGGAATGAAGGCTGCACTAGCACTTCAAGTCTTACAAGTGCATTGTCAAGTGCAGAAGTTTGTTAGTAGACCAGGACTGGACTGTTTTCCTAATAGTAAAGGTAAGACGCCAACCAATATCATGAAATATTATATGCATGGTGTTAAAATCATTGTGTGAGCTCTATTATAAATGCACAGCTCTGGGTAGAATTACTTTAATGTTCTATATTATTTATCATAGATGCATACTTCGTCAGCCATTTGCAATATTTACAATCTAAGATGATAGGACTGGGTCCGTCATGATTTTAGGCTTCAAGTGGCACTATGGGCAAAATAAAAATTGACATACTGTATATGATGCAATCTGTCACTACCATTAGGACAGAAGTGTTTGTTTTCTGAATTTTGGTTTGGAAAACAGATTTAAACCACATGAATAAAAGCTGACCATTGTAAGCATCTCCGGTGTAATATGTGTCCCAACTTTCTCTGGACAGCTTGATCTGCATGTAGATGTGGAGAAAAACATAATTTAAGGCATGTGAAATAAAAATGGAATTCATATACTGCATACTATCATTAATGGTATTATCTGTATACAGCTACCATGATACAATATCTGTCCCTATAGAGGGCCTTTAAAATCCTCATTTGCAGCAAGCCTGATGTTCCTCTAGAATAATCAATAGTAAAGTCCTATTAAAAAATAGGAAATCCGCATGTACTTTAAATGGCAATGAATGTGATCCCATCTATAAAATGTGCAGGTGGGGAACTTGTTCATAGCCACGTGTCTCTGATGTTTAATGGTAGAACTGGAAGTATTTAAAGTGACACTAAACTCAGGATTTAAATCTTATAAAAACATTAAAATACCTTAACTATTAATAAAAATGTATCTTATTAGTCTATCACTCGGCTTTAGATCCCTCAAATCATCCCTGAATTGGTGCTGACACTGTCCTTCCTTCTGGAGGGGGGCTACTTTTGTTCCCCATGGCCCCTGTGTGTGTTGTAAAGTAGTCACCGCTCCAAGCTCGCTCCCATGATGGACTATTACTTTTATAACAAATTACTAAACTAAACATGAGATTGTAGTCCATCCCGGGAGTGAGCTTAGAGTGGTGGCTACTTTGCAACACACACAGGGACCATGGGGAACAAAAGTAGCCCCCCTCCAGAAGGAAGGACAGTGTCAGCACCAATTCAGAGATCATTTGAGGATCTACAGATGAGTGATACACAAAAAAGAAATACATTTAGTTAAGGTACTTGAATGTATTTTTAGGATTCAACTCCTGAGTTTAGGGTAATTTTAACATTCAACTGGACTTGTTCTGTAACGTGGAAGACGATTCACCAGTCATCCTCAATTTACCAGAAAAAGCCACGTGGATGGATGATGAAACATCTTCAGCATTAGAGGACAACTTCGGTGAAATGTGACTGACTACTACTTTAATAACTATAGCGAACGTAAGCTAGTGACTTAATGTGAAGTGAATCATTCTCTGCTTTAGAATTATTCATACACACAAGATAATAAACTTGCATTACACAAGAGTGTTTAGAGTAAGAACATGACTAAGCTGAGTCAACTTTCTCAGGGTAAAGATCCATATGATCGAAGAGCGGCAAGCTATAGAAACGAATCAAAATGTATTGATCTGCCTTCAGTAAAGAGCACCTTGATTGACTGCTCATTGACTGCTGGGTTAGTGCACTCTTCACTAGCTTGGTTTTTGCAATACCTTATTAAAGAACATCTACAATGGCTTGGAGTCGAGTTTTTGTTACAGTATTTGTTTGTGTAAATTGGAGCTTGAGCTAGTAAAATTGGAGCTTAAGCCAGTAAGTGATATTGTTTGTACAGAAAGAAATACGGAGGCTGCCACTACTGGTCTTCTTCTGAAAACAATTCTTCCTTGGCTGTAGTCGGCTACTAGATTTTTAGTTACAGACCAAGAACAAGCACGCAGCATACTAAGTGACTCGGAGACTGGCTTTTTTAGAGATCAGTAAAGGCTGTCCCCATAATTTTCTTTGTACTTCAAGCTTTGTGTAGAATGTGAACAGGAGAATTTTCATTAATAGGTGTATCTATAAGGTAGTAGACATGTGCGATTCGTTTCGTTCCGGAACGAAATTCGGACGAATTTTCGGAAATTCGGATGTATCCGAATTCCGAATTACAGACATAACGAATGCAAACGAATCCGAATTTCCATTTCCGAAATTCGGTAGCGTTAGTACGAACGTTCGTTTCGTTTTCTGTTCTTATTCGTTTCTTATTCGTTTCGTTCGTTGG
Source organism: Nanorana parkeri (assembly GCF_000935625.1). Lineage (NCBI taxonomy): Eukaryota > Metazoa > Chordata > Amphibia > Anura > Dicroglossidae > Nanorana > Nanorana parkeri. The sequence continues at coordinate 273,563 of NW_017307829.1, forward strand.
AGCAAAGTGACATTAGAGAAGGAGAAAAATATTTTTTCCCCCTCAAATGTCACTTTTGCTGCAAACAAACGAGCGAAACGAATAAGAACAGAAAACGAAACGAACATTCGTACTAACGCTACCGAATTTCGTCCGATTCCGAATTCCGAATCCAAATTGGCTTTCACACCCGAATCCTGAAAAACAAAATAACACAAATCCGAATTTAAAACGAAACAAATTTTTTGGCAGTGCACATGTCTATAACGTAGTGAAAGGTTCAATGTCTGCATTTAGTGTAGAGTAACCAATACAGACCATCAGATGCCGTCCTTTTCCTCATTTCACTACAGGAAAATGAAATATGATTTGTTGTTAGGCTTTATATCACTTAGCAATTGGTCATTCCAATTGTTTATGATCTTTTCTTGTGCAGTGCTAGATTCTCATTTCTATTTTTGTCACCAGATCTGGTTGCAGACATGTATCTAACGGATCCAGTCACAATTATCCTCTCAATTGTTACCTGTACTTTTCTGGCAATTGTTTTGTATGGAAAGAAGAAAAAGGTTCATCCAAACTTCCCTCCGGGACCTCCAGCTTTACCAATTATTGGAAATATGCACATGATAAACATAAAGAAACCCCACCTGACATTTCATGAGGTATGATCCTGGGCATACAAATGTATGATCATCCACAGTTCTTCACATAAAAATTAAAGGCAGGTCACAACCTTCTTCATTTAAGTGACATAGACATTTTCTTCCCTTCTGCTCTCCTCGTGTAAGGCAGAACTCTTGTCAAACAGCTGTAGCACCCTCTTGGTGTTTAGGGACCCCCATGTGGCTTAGTGGGCTGGCACTTCACCCTAGGTTGGATCCTTGACTTGTTAAGGGGTGCAAAAATTGAGCACTAGAAACTTTTGAAAGAGTTAACAGTTTATTTAATCTAAACAACCCTAAGAGAGGGCAATAGGGCACCGTCAAAAAGAACCACAAGCGCACTCAAGTTCTATTCATAATCATTCAGAATAAGATGCCAGACTGGAACTCTGTATATTTGTCAACACAAAGGGGAAAAAAGGAGTCACGCTTATAGTAACAAATATCAATACAGATCTCCCGGGTTTCAAAGATCATATAAAACAAGCAGAGTTCCCCTTAATTAAAGAAATCCTATAATCGGAGCTGTCTATAAGTAAAAAAAACAGGCTATATATTTGTATCAAAATTGAATGAAAAAAGATTTAAAGAGTAATAACAGATATAGAAACACCTAATAACAAGAACATCTAAAATCAATTAAAATGAAACAAGTCCTCCTTGATATGGCCCGAAGTGTCAAATAGTGCTGATAATAATGCAGTGACCACCACAGCTTTTTTGACACAAGCGCTGTGTTTGAAGAAAAAATGAATTTGGGAGTAAAAAAAAGAGATGTACTCACTTATGATGAAGTTGCATGATAAGGCAACGTAGCTCGTATATGCATAGCTCGTATATCCCTCTCGCCGGCTGTTTGAAGTTCTTTTCAAAATAACAGCTACGAGTAAAATCAGCTACATTACAATAGAAGTGGATTCGGCAGCCTGTTTTGCATACTGAGTGTACGCTGCTTGTCCCTGTTAAGTGGACGCTGGCAGATCTCTGACCCGCTACGAGAGGGATATACGAGCTACGGATAAGCTGATGGATCCCCGAACCGCTATGTGAGTGATATACTACCCTGGAGTTCCATTCATCTGCTTTTCCCAGTGCGGCCGCACGTGTGGAATAAAAGCCTCTCATCTCCATTACGGAATACACCAATTGTCACCACTTGGTGGGCGGAAGCCAGTACAGAGGACCGGCAACAGCCCCTGAAGTGTGCACACAACACTATAAGGATGCGATCCTCTGGAATTCAATAACGGACCGTCGAGGCAAACTCTGTGGACAAACTAGTTACTTGCTGGATTTCATCCTTCTCAGGAACTGCCTTATCATGCAACTTCATCATAAGTGAGTACATCTCTTTTTTTTACTCCCAAATACATTTTTTCTTAAAACACAGCACTTGTGTCAAAAAAGCCGTGACTCTTCGACCACTTTGGTGGTCACTGCATTATTATCAGCACTATTTGACACTTCGGGCCATATCAAGGAGGACTTGTTTCATTTTAATTGATTTTAGATGTTCTTGTTATTAGGTGTTTCTATATCTGTTATTACTCTTTAAATCTTTTTTCATTCAATTTTGATACAAATATATAGCCTGTTTTTTTTACTTATAGACAGCTCCGATTATAGGATTTCTTTAATTAAGGGGAACTGTGCTTGTTTTATAAACTCTGTATATTTCTGATTGTTGAGCAGAAGCGGCACACAAACTCCCTGGATGAGCCACTAAACTTCATGTGAGGTCCGATCTTGTACTCATCTTCCCTGAACACTCTTTCTGCAGTGGATCACCCTTGGTCTTCCTATCCAGGTTCCAGATTCACTCCTCCTGAGTAAATCCTTTAACAAGGCAGTGCAGGCCTCAGGCCCTCAGCCTGAATCATATCTTCTTTAAGCACATGTGTGCTTCCTAGGCAGAGCCTGGGAGGCAAGAAGAACTACCAGAAGGTTCTCCCAAATATTTTATTTTCTCCTATAGCATGCAACATTGTGAATAAATCTCCTAGTGGTTGGTCAATGAGATGAAAATATTCTTAAATCAAGCTTTTGTGACATTTTTGGAATCTAGCACTTGACACCCTGCCTATACCATGTATATTATGTCAAGAACAAGAGCACAAAATAGCACATAAAGCCTTTGTATTAGGCTATAACTGAAGTTTTTTTTTATTTTATTTAAAATTTTTATTTCAGGTTTTACCATGAAATAAAAATTCAGCATTGCAAAACATATTAGCCTTATCACTAGGCATCATATGAAGAGTGAGAGAGAGGCAAGGCACTTTTTATTAAGAAATACAAAAAGTGCCATGAATTATTTCATAGAGAAAAGAGCCAGAAATACACCACATATACCCAGTACATCATGGAAGCCTTTTTAGTAGGCCACATTTGAAAAGAAAGAGTGAGACGAGGCATTTTTTATACAAAACTACAGTGGATTTTATCAGAGACCTACTCAGTACCAACTAGAAACGGCTGCACCACTAGACTGAGTCCTAAAAAGGACTATTGGGTCTATTCACTGTCACTACAGTGGGTGGTACATACGGCAATGTAGTTTACGGTAATGGAGCACTGAACCGCACAGTAATAACGGGGGCCCAGCACACTTAAATTCACTGTAAAGTAGCAGTGGCAATATAGAGCACTTTATATAGCAGTGGATATTACACTGTGTAGCTCTGCAGGTAGCACATAAGCACTGTACACTTCTACTCCTCAACACACACTGAAGAAAGGCTGATGGGAGAGGTGACTTTCATAAGGAGGGGGCTGGCATATTTGTCGATCCCTATTATTGCCCATACTATAGCACCTGACCAGTGAAAATTTGTGAAATTCCTGGTCTTTGTGATTTTGCATGCCTGATCCCTGCACTCTGAGTGTTACTTACTCCCGAATTCTTCACTATGTGTGTTATGCACTTCAGGCTCCTGCACTCTTGACTGAGTAGGCTCAGGTTTTATTTATTCATACCCCTTTAGGTAGCTCCCACTGTTACGGCATTTTCACCACACAGTTCACATCATTTCTCCACCTGGGGTACCCAAGACATTTATATCTGTTTCTTGTTCTAGAAGTCTGGGTCCAATTGTTTGAGGGTATGTTAAAAATGGAGACATGATGTTGTGAGTGTGACTACAAATGGGGGTGTGTTTAGTGGTTGTGGTTAAAATGAGCATGGTCATTAGGCATAAACAAATTTAAATAGGAAAATCTGGTAAATATTTCATAATACAGTAGATGCAAAATAGCAGCTAGAGAGGTCTGGGAGTCCTTCAGAAAAATAAGGAGCCAAGCTGTTATTCAACTTCTCGGAAAGTAATTTGATACAATTCAGGTTAAAAAATGTAATGCAAGTTGGATTTTTGGGAATAATAATGATTTCTCTATTACATTCATTGCAGCTTGCTAAGAAATACGGCTCAGTGTACAGCCTACAGATAGGGCCACAGAAGATAGTTGTGCTGTCCGGCTATGAGGCGGTGAAAGATGCCCTAGTCAACCACGCCGAGGTGTTTGTCGATAGACCACATGTGCCATTTTTCAAGGACTTAACTAAGGGAAACGGTAACATTAACAATTTCTAAGAGTTTACAGTTCAATAGTGAATATAAATGGTTTTTTGTGGCCCCCCACAAGGTTGCAGTCACCCTTAGACAGAGAAATATGTGTGAAATACTAGTAGCACGCTCATTTAAATCAGAGAGAAAAACCCAGCCACACACCATGTCCCGTATGTCAGTATTTTATTGCAGATCACACAACATTAACCAGTCCTGCCTCAGGTCCACCTGCACTGATGCATTTTACCCAATCATGGTTTAGTCCACACAGCATCATTGGTTGCTATATTGTTATGAATCACCTGCACTCCATACAGTGCTGCAACCTTAGAGGATGGTGGTGCTCGTAATGAAGACATGGATGGTGCCATGTGGAATGCCAAAGAAGATCACCGGCACACACAGCATCACTGTGTTTCCCCAAGTAAGGGAACCAACATGGCTCAGAAAAGTTGGCCATGTATGACACATGGTGACAATGATTCAATAAGACATAATAGGTCAATGACACATTGGGTTTGTGCTGGCAACTATCTGATCTTTATTGGTTGCTATGATGCAGGCTGGGGTCACAGAACGTCATGGGTTACTAGGATGCAGGCAGCCACCAGCTTCCTAGTAACCAATGAAGGGAACGAACTTGGTCTTGGGTAAGAAACTAACATTTAGGGGGTTATTCACTTAGCAGCTGAAGGCAGCCGAGTGAATAACCGAGCCGAAGCGAACAGAGCCAAACGACGTTTGGCTATTCACTCCAGGCTCAGTACGGCTAATTTCAGCCGTGCATCAGTTGCCTTCAGTCAGCCGAACATGCTCTGCATGATCGGCTTTGCCAAAGTGCAGAGAAACATAGGGGCCGAATGGCAGTGAGAGAATAGCTGAATGCCGCTGAGCGGCATTTGGCTCATATTGGCAGCCAGCTGCCTTGACGTCACGGCCCGCTTTGTCCAGTTGTTATTGTTTAATGACAGATCAGCATCCCCAGGTCATTTGGGGATGCTGATCTACCATTACAACCAGGCGCAGCCAGCCCTGAGATCACGGCTGACAATTGGGTGGAGCAAGCGGTGACAGCTAGCTCCGCCCAACTGTTTCCTATTGGCCGCCAGCTGCCTTGACGTCACGGCCCGCTCTGTCCAGTTGTTATTGTTTAATGACAGATCAGCATCCCCAGGTCCCCAGGCTCCGGCCAGCTGTCATTTGCTTCAACCGACCTTTCTCCACGCTTCGGGTGTCACTACGGCTATGCCGAGCCGAAGCATATGGGTTCAGCTCAGCTGCCTTCGGCTGCTGTACGGGTTATTGTGAAGTGAAGGGCAGAGGCGGCTGAAGCGAGTCGAATGATCAGCCGAAGCTACGACTGGATCCTTTGGCTTTTTAGTGAATAACTCCTTTAGTAGGGATTAGTCGAACACCCCCGTGTTTGGTTCGTATTCGAACATTCGAACCGCCGAAATGTACGAACTCGAACGTAATGCAAGTGTATGGGGGTCGAATGTTCGACCCCCATACAGCAGCCGGTACATGTGGCTGCAGCAGCCTGTGTCCCTTCAAATCCCCGCTGTTCTCCCCGCCTGTGTTGGCGGAGGCATCGGGAACACAGACCACTGCATAGCTCCTCTGCCCCCGTACCTCTGCTGCTGTCTTCCCCTGGTCCGTTGGCTTCTCCGTTCCCCCGTCCGGCCGCGGCACCTCGTCTTCTTCCGGTCTGTCTGCACCTCCTCTTCTGCCGGTCTGTCTGCTCTTCTTCCCGGGTCCGTCCGCTCCACTTCTCCCGGTTCGTCCACTTCTCCTCTGCCCCACCCCCCTGCCTTCTTTTCATCTGCAGGCAGAGGCGGCTCTAGAGTTTGCGAGGCCTTAGGCGAAACCTAAACATGAGGCCCCACTCAGGCCTGTGGGGTCTCACCGGGCTGTCGGGTTTAACCAGGATGGTGAGACGATAAGCTCCGCCCTCCCAGCCAGCCTCGTGCGGTGGATGGGAGGAGTGAGGTCTCTTCTCATTGGCTGGTGGGCGGAGCTCCAGAAGACAGTGGATGGACCGCACCGATGATCGAGGAAACGGATGAGCTCTCAGCCCTGTCGCTATCGCTCCTGTCAGTTTGACAGCGACAGGGCTGAGAGCTCACAACGTTTCCTGGCTGCGAGCGAGGTGATATGCCGTTCTGACAGGGCAAACTAGGCGGCCGCGAGGCCCTCGGGAGCGCGAGGCCTAAGGCGACCGCCTAATTTGCCTAATTAAAGAGCCGCCTCTGTCTGCAGGCTTTGAGCCATACCCAGCCTGCTATTGGATATTGTAAAATGCAATAGCCAATAGCAAGCTGGCTATTGCACCCGCCCACTGCCTGCTGTCAAACAGCATGGGGGGACCTGATAGAGAACTTTCTCCTTCAAGCCCCTCCTCCGCTGAGCCCTGATTGGGCAAAGTCTTGCACCTGACCTGTGGTCAGGTGCAAGACTTTAACAAATCAGAGCTTCAGTGGGCATTTTGTATTATGGAATGTCCGCGGTCGAACAAACCGCGAACATTCCATAAAGTTCGGCGTTCCCCGAACGCTCGAACTCATGTTCGAATCGAACACTCGGCCCATCCCTACTCTTTAGTGGTGGTAGTGCTACTACCACTAAACAAATTACTTCCTGCAGCAGTTGGAGGGTCGCTGTTGTCGGGCGGGCGAACAATCCATTCAATTTGCCCGTATGTTGAACTACAAACAGGCAGAGTTTGAGGCGAACCCTGTGACACTGCGAACTTGAACCTCATCCCTTACACTGACCCCACCACATGTGGAATCATGGAGGTGTCTTCATCCACATAAACCTTCCAGCCATTAAATCAAAGGAAGAGGTTATAAAAAAATACATCCAACTGATAGATTGCTTGTTTCATTTTTCTTCAGGTATTTTGTTTTCTAATGGTGACAACTGGAAAGCCATGAGACGGTTCACTCATTCTGCTCTGCGAGATTTGGGGACCCGGAGCACAACAATAGAAGATAAGATCAGTGAAGAATGCAGACATCTAGCAGACACATTCAAAGCCTACAAAGGTCAGGAACGAGTTATGTTTGTGTTGATACAGTAGATTTCTTTGTTGAGCCGTGTATTAACTTTTTTACCCAGTGAACTTGAACTTCTGTAAACAAGCTGGTTACACACAATAAAATGTTGCTTCAGATTTGATCTATCAGATCTACAAAATGTATCAGCAGCTGAGAAAAGTGAAGGTGCACTTCAATGGATATCATTAGAAGTGATTGACATGTCAGGGCCCCACACATTGCTGCCATTAAAAAAAAATTGAAAGAGCAAATCAGCAAATCATGTACTGTATGTGAGTTTCAGCCTTTATACACTGCCTGGCCAAAACAAAGTCCCCACCTGGATTTCGAGCAGTGTTATGATCTGGAGTTGCTTCAGCTGGTCAGGTCTAGGGTTCATCAACGTTAAAAATTAGGTCAGCAGCCTCCCTTAATATACTGAATGATCAGGTTTTTCCGTCAATTCATTTTTTCTTCCCTGATGGCACATTGGGCATATTCCAAGATGACAATGCCAGGATTCATTGGGCTCAGATTGTGAAAGAGTGGTTCAGGGAGCATGAGACATCATTGTCACACATGGATTGGCCACCACAGAGTCCAGACCTTGACTCTATTGAGAATCTTTGGGATGTCTGGAGAAGACTTTACGCAGTGGTCCGACTCTCCCATCATCACTACAAGATCTTGGTGAAAAATGAATGCAACTCTGGATGGAAATAAATGTGACATTGCATAAGCTTAACGAAACCATACCACGGCGAATGCGTGCGTAATCAAATATGAATGCATGCGTAAATAATTCAACGAAATTGAAGAGTGTGTGACTTTTTTGGGCCAAGCAGTGTATTTGCACTCTGTACTGTGAAGATTTACAAAACATTTATAAAGCTTTCTGCAGCGTTCTTGAGATCTGCTCTGTCATTAGGATACAGACAGTGGCTGAACAATAGCTGTGGCAGCCAACACAGCTGCTATGGGGCCTGGGGGTGGGAGAGGGGCCCGATTAGGAATTCTGATGAGGCAAATTAAACCTAGACAATGAAAATAACACTGATCCAGTACTCAATTATAGGGGAATGAGTTTGCAGTTGACCTTACTTCTGCCTTCAGTTAGGAGTAGATTTGCCTTGTATGCCTAACAGCCTTCCAGAGGCATTAAAACAAAAAAAAAAAATAAACCCAAACAAAAACATGTCAAAAGCAGATTTTTTTGTCACCTTCTTAAAAATCTAAATCTAGGAAAAAATGTTTGTAATGTATAATATGTGCAGTTTACAGATTTGTTAAAGGGCGCACCTAAAACTGATTTTTATGTCATGCTTCACTGGCTTTGTACATAGCTTAGGGCATGCTTGTACTCCTGCACTTGGAAGTTCCTACAAATGTTTTAACACATTATAGTTCAAAATGACGAAAAAATACAGGCGCCTTCAATTACAGGGTGCCCAGCAATTAGATGCAACAAACACGAGAGAGGCAGCTCCCACAGGTCAGATTGACCACCAGTCTAAGAAACAAGGAACAAAAGAAAGCACCTCCATAGTGTAAAAGAGTGATTTAATAATTAAAACACGCAGCTCTAAGGCTGTACTTACAACAATTCATTTGAATAAAAACCAGTAGAGTAAGATGAGAAGTCGAGACCTCTAGCAGGGAGAGTCTGGAGTGATGAAATTCACCAGCGTCCTCTATCCCTGTGTTAGCAAAAGGTTTACGCGTTTCTGGGGCACGCCCCCTTCATCAGAACCTATGCTTACATTATAGTTCATTTATGCACATTGAAGCTTTACATTTGTTTTGTAACTTTCATATGCATTTTGTTTTCCTATGTAAGAAAAAGGTTTCGCTTTCCTGTGTTTGGATGTGGTAAAAATTTGCAAAAGTTCATCATACATATGTATTTACCATTCTTATCTCTGGGGCTGAAAGGGAAAATCAAAATGCAATATGTACTGTTTAAAAAAATGGAATACACTGCAATACATAGCAATAGTGCTACTCGACTTCATTCCTGAAATACTGCTGTTGGCAGTTCATGGTTGCAGGAGTTCCCTTAAAGTGACACTAAAACTCCGGAGTTAAACCTTTAAAATGCATTGAAGTTCCTGAACTATGAACAACAATGTATCTTATTTGTGCATCACTCGGCTGTAGAGCCTCAAATCATCTCTGAACTGGTGCTGACACTGTCCTTCCTTCTGGAGGGGGGCTACTTGTGTTCCCCATGGTCCCTGTGTGTGTTGTAAAGTAGTCACCGCTCCAAGCTCACTCCTGTGATGGACTACAATCTCAATACTAATTAGTAAACTGAACATGAGATTGTAGTCCATCACAGGAGTGAGCTTGGAGCGGTGACTACTTTACAACACACACAGGGACCATGGGGAACACAAGTAGCCCCCCTCCAGAAGGAAGGACAGTGTCAGCACCAATTCAGAGATTATTTGAGGCTCTACAGCCGAGTGATATAGAAATAAGTTACATTTTTGTTAATAGTTAAGGGACTTGCAAGCATTTTAAAGGTTTATCTCCTGAGTTTAGTGTCACTTTAATTTTTATTGAGAGTTTTATTAAAAATTGGCCAGCGGCAAAACAGTTTGTATCTTGCTGCTAGAACCACCTGGAATAAAGCCTTTTTCAAACTGGGGTGCTGCTATGTATAAGCCAAACTTAGAAAATTATGAATACCCTCAAGGTTAGAGACCCCATCCATGAGCAAAAAGTATTTTTAGCATATTGAAGTTTTTATATCACAGATTTTAATCTCGCATGAAACTTTCATATGGGATTAAAATTTGTGATATAAAAAATGAAATATGCTTTGAAATACGTTTTGCTCATGGATGGGATCTCTAAACTTGAGGGTATTCATAATTTTCTATATTTGCAAAAAGAGACCCGTGAGCTATGTTGATACCATATATGTAATTGCAAACCCCAATCCCTCATTCGTATATAGCATAAGCCAAACTTACCCTAACGTAACAGAAAGAACAATGAATTGTATAGACATATACGTGCTGCCAATGCACACTGTCTCACTGTCTGTAAAAAGCATACTGTTCCATAACAGCACATGCAGCTTCAGCCATGCCCCGAGCATGTTATTTAAAGGGCCTCTGTATTTTCAAAGCCACATAAATAGACCTTATACCTGCTTTGCTTTTTTTTTTTCCATTAGTACATATCTCCGATGGCAGTGTCCAGCTTCCAATACCTTTTTGGATAGTGGTTTGCCTTTTATCCCACACAATGGACAGAATCTACTAACAGACTTCACCACTAATAAAGAAGCATGTCTTCCTCTCAGATCCTTGTCTTTCACAACATTATAGGTGGAATTTATCAAAACTAGAGCAGGCAGAATCTGGAGCAATTGCCCATGGCAACCAATCAGCTTCTCATTTGCAAAGCTTAACTGAACAAACTGAAGAGAGAAGCTGATTGGTTTCCACCAGCAACTGCTCAAGATTCTGCCTGCTCCAGTTTTGATAAATTCCCCCCATGTGTATTACTAAAATGTAGGCGCTCTTTAAACATATTATTGATTATTCTTTATTGTTATTGAAGGAAGACCATTTGAAAACACCAGCATTCTGTACGCTGCAGTGGCCAATATCATCATCTCCATCGTATTGGGCCATCGCTTCAACTATGATGATCCAAAATTCTGCAGGCTTTTGGCAATTAATAATGAAATAATCAGAATCATTGGTTGTCTAATGGTACAGGTAAGTTCCCCTTTATTGCAAAAGCCAATTATGGGTGGATGCTGCTGGTTATTTTTATATTTGCCTGGGAAACTGTTTCATCAGGACAACCCCACAAGAACTAAATGCTCTCCTCCTTCAGGATAACTCCGTAAGAACTAAGAGCTCTCCTCCTTCAGGATAACCCCACAAGAACTAAGAGCTCTCCTCCTTCAGGATAACCCCACATGAACTAAGAGCTCTCCTCCTTCAGGATAACCCTGTAAGAACTAAGAGCTCTACTCCTTCAGGATAACCCCACATGAACTAAGAGCTCTCCACCTTCAGGATAACCCCACAAGAACTAAGAGCTCTCCTCCTTCAGGATAACCCCACATGAACTAAGAGCTCTCCTCCTTCAGGATAACCCCATAAGAACTAAGAGCTCTCCTCCTTAAGGATAACCCCACAAGAACTAAAAGCTCTCCTCCTTCAGGATAACCCCACATGAACTAAGAGCTCTCCTCCTTCAGGATAACCCCCTCAAGAACTAAGAGCTCCCCTCCTTCAGGATAACCCAACAAGAACTAAGAGCTCTCCTCCTTCAGGATAACCCCCTCAAGAACTAAGAGCTCCCCTCCTTCAGGATAACCCAACAAGAACTAAGAGCTCTCCTCCTTCAGGATAACCCCCTCAAGAACTAAGAGCTCCCCTCCTTCAGGATAACCCAACAAGAACTAAGAGCTCTCCTCCTTCAGGATAACCCCCTCAAGAACTAAGAGCTCCCCTCCTTCAGGATAACCCAACAAGAACTAAGAGCTCTCCTCCTTCAGGATAACCCCCTCAAGAACTAAGAGCTCCCCTCCTTCAGGATAACCCAACAAGAACTAAGAGCTCTCCTCCTTCAGGATAACCCCCTCAAGAACTAAGAGCTCCCCTCCTTCAGGATAACCCAACAAGAACTAAGAGCTCTCCTCCTTCAGGATAACCCCCTCAAGAACTAAGAGCTCCCCTCCTTCAGGATAACCCAACAAGAACTAAGAGCTCTCCTCCTTCAGGATAACCCCCTCAAGAACTAAGAGCTCCCCTCCTTCAGGATAACCCAACAAGAACTAAGAGCTCTCCTCCTTCAGGATAACCCCCTCAAGAACTAAGAGCTCCCCTCCTTCAGGATAACCCAACAAGAACTAAGAGCTCTCCTCCTTCAGGATAACCCCCTCAAGAACTAAGAGCTCCCCTCCTTCAGGATAACCCAACAAGAACTAAGAGCTCTCCTCCTTCAGGATAACCCCCTCAAGAACTAAGAGCTCCCCTCCTTCAGGATAACCCAACAAGAACTAAGAGCTCTCCTCCTTCAGGATAACCCCCTCAAGAACTAAGAGCTCCCCTCCTTCAGGATAACCCAACAAGAACTAAGAGCTCTCCTCCTTCAGGATAACCCCCTCAAGAACTAAGAGCTCCCCTCCTTCAGGATAACCCAACAAGAACTAAGAGCTCTCCTCCTTCAGGATAACCCCCTCAAGAACTAAGAGCTCCCCTCCTTCAGGATAACCCAACAAGAACTAAGAGCTCTCCTCCTTCAAGATAACCCAACAAGAACTAAGAGCTCTCCTCATTCAGGATAACCCTGCAAGAACTAAGAGCTCCCCTCCTTCAGGATAACCCCCTCAAGAACTAAGAGCTCCCCTCCTTCAGGATAACCCAACAAGAACTAAGTGCTCTCCTCCTTCAGGATAACCCCGCAAGAACTAAGAGCTCCCCTCCTTCAGGATAACCCAACAAGAACTAAGAGCTCTCCTCCTTCAGGATAACCTAACAAGAACTAAGAGCTCTCCTCCTTCAGGATAACCCTGCAAGAACTAAGAGCTCCCCTCCTTCAGGATAACCTCACAAGAACTAAGAGCTCTCCTCCTTCAGCCTTTTCTTGGACCTGCCACTGGGGACAAGTACCAATGCATAACAAAAATTAAAAAAATGCCAAACAGCAAGCAGAGGGTCCTTCTCTGGTTAAGAGAACAGCCAATGCCTACAATGCCTACTACTCCCAATTCCTTGGGGTCAGTACGATAAAATGTTTTCTTTTTTATGATATCACCAGCACACCACAAGCATTCTACATGGGAAAATGTAATCAATTATATGAGACAAAAGCAACGTATTGGGTCATACTCTGTTGTTTGGATGATTAACATTAAGCCTTAATGGGTGTGCATCAATGGGTCCATCCACCACTGGATTCACCAAGGAGCCGTATCCCCTTTCACCTCCTGGGGAGCATGATTATTGATTATCTATACAAATGGCTGCCATGTGTACATATTAGAATGAACATATCTTTGTTACACACCACCCTGATGAAGTGGCCAGTGGTAGCCACAAAACAAGTTGAAGGTGTAGTATATGTACCTACTTATTCTATGAAAATTCCCTGTTTTGTGAATAAAACCTGCTTTGAACCTTTATATCTTGTTGGACCAACCAGATACCCCTCCCTAATTTTGTGAACCTTATCACCAACACCTACACTGTTGGTGTCAGTGGGAGCAAAATAAATGTTAAATCATTAAGGGCCAGTGAAACCAAAGGTAACCCAAAAATGTTAGTGTCAGTGGGAGCAAACCGATCTCATATCTATAGGGTGGATTTATAAAACTTCTACCCAATCATATGCTGGGTGAATTCCATAAGCTCCTTGGTTCCACCTGGTGGCAGAAATGGCATTCAAATGGCATTTACCCAGCATATGACTGGGCTAAAGTTGTATAACTCAACCCCTTAGTGTCAATGTGATAAAATAAGCCCCATTTATGGTGTGAATGGGAGTAAAATAAGTCCCATGGTTGGTGTCAGTGGAAAAGAATATGCCCTTGTATTGGTGTCAATGGAAAAAATATACCAGAAATTATTGATGACATTAGAATCAAAAGTAATCCAATGACCGCAAGAATAAGCATTGGTGTTCAGTTGTTACTTACCTGAACATACCCCACTGCTACATTCTCCTGGATGCTGCATGCAAACACTGCTGAATGTAAACACTGCGAAACACTTGGCAACTATGAAAGTTAACACGTCCTTTAATGAGTGACAGTGAGAACAAGAAGCATTGGTGTTCAGTTGATACTTACCTGGACATACCCTACTACTACTTTGTACATTCTCCTGGATCGTTAACATGTGCTTTAATGAGTTTCCCCGGGAATCTCAGGGAGCTCTATACCAAATAGGGGCTGATGTATAAAGAATTTAGAAAAAATGTCTTAATATGTTTTATTTCAGCTGTATAATGCATTCCCATCTCTGATCCGATGGTTTCCTGGAAGTCACAAACAAGCTCATCAGATCCTGTATGAAATGCACGCCTTTATTAGAGAAACCTTCACCAATCAGAATAATAAACTGGATGTCTATGATCAGAGGAGTTTAATTGATTTCTTCCTTGTCAAGCAAAAAGAGGTAGAACTCATTTTATATTACATACCTGATTATGTGATATTTTTATTAACAGTCCATTCACACCGGATCTGTTGCAATGCAATACATACAGGTGAAACTCGAATAATTAGAATATCGTGCAAAAGTAATTGCAGTAAGTGCTGCAAAAGGGGCCCAAACCAAGTACTGAGTACATATGCATGCTTGTACTTTTCAGAGGTCCGATATTGTTCTATGTACAATCCTTGTTTTATTGATTGCATGTAATAATCTACTTTTTTGAGGTTGTGGATTTGGGGTTCTTGGGGTTTTCATGAGCTGTAAGCCATAATCATCACAATGATGACAAATCACGGCTTGAACTATCTTGCTTTGCATGTAATGAGTCTATCTCATATATTAGTTTCACCTTTTAAGTTGCATTAGTGAAATAAATGAACTTTGCACGATATTCTAATTATTCGAGTTTCACCTGTATTTCACGGATACTAATGGCAGGGCATTGAAAAATGAATGGGTGTCAATGGGGCTAGTTCACACCACTCCATTCTGTTGCATTACACTGCATTGTGCTGAAAAAAAAAAGGAGAACATGCACTGCTTTATTTCAGCACAAAGTAACGCAGCAAATCCATTGTTATCTAGCTCTATTCACACCCATTCATTTTTCAGTGCCCTTCCATTAGCATCCGTTAAAAAAATGTATTGCAACGCAACCGATTGGAAGGAAATCAGAAGGTACAATTGCAAGTCAATTAACCCTCCATTAACTTGTGATTTCCTTCCACTTTTGGTGTGAATGCACCCTAAAGGTTAAGTCTGTCCTTCAGATCTGATGTATTAGCCATTAAATTATCAATAGGAGACTTCAATGACGAGTTCACAGCACCACTTAACTGCTGTTGCTATTGAAATAGTTCTTAAATACAATGATTTGCCTTTAGATGTCTTCTTTTCTAGATTGGAGCCCTGAAATCTGGGCTGATGTAATTGTGACATTTCCTGGTAGTGTCTGTGAAGGTTCTCATTCATCCAGGTCATGGTATATCTGTAAAAATAAGTCAAGGCAACTGGACTTGCTGTATTTTTCTTGAAGACGTTGCACTGGACAGCCGACCAGCTTTCTCAATTCAGAACTTGTAAAAACATTCTCTGGAAATAAATATGGTGAATGTTGCTCCAATCCACATAATCTGTTAGTCACAACCAGGTGTTAATTGCATTGGCATAATTGGGTTGTTTTGATGTGTTAATAACCTTCCCAGAGAGAGGTGTTAAAACAGCATTGTATGTGGCAGACAATAGATGTCTCACTCCCCCCTCCCCCCTCCCCCCCACCTCTATTCAAGCTTGGCTTCTCCATTTTTACATAAATGGCCTCTTTCACACCTCTTTTGAACCAGTCCTGTAATACACACATGCAGCATGCAGTACAAACACACAGGGCTTCACCAGCAGACACCCACTGCTCATGCTGCCCTGATGCAGGCTGTAGTCCCCTCACCCATCCAGGTGCAAAGGCCAGCGTCCAAGGCAATAGAAGAGCCACCTCCTCCAGCACACACAGCATGGAGATGGAGGGAATCCACCCAGCTCTTCCCTCCATGTGACCCGCTCTGCTCTGCGATCATCCAGCGCTATGCTCTCAGTGCTGAGATGCAGGGCCAGTGGTAGGAGTTTTGCAGTGCAGGACCTGCTTAAGGGGCAGCTGCTTTGGGCCCCACAGCAACGACTGGGCCCTGGGCAGCTGCCCCTTTTGCCCTGAGTTAAAGACAGCCCTGATTATCGTAGATAGCCAAACTGGGCAACAGTAAGGTGGGAGTCGGTAGGGCTATTGATTAACATTTCTGGGAAATGTCTAGATTTAGCACTTGGTATTTGGAGCTCTATGCTATATCCAGTCAATTCTAAGGCAAATATGATTGACTGTAAACTGTATGAATTTTCAGGAAAAGCCAAATCCCAATTTACATTTCACGGATGCCAATTTGGCATTTCTTGTCTCAGACTTATTTGGGGCTGGAATGGAATCAACTGCAACAGCCCTCCGATGGGGCCTCCTGCTAATTATGAAATACCCAGAAATCCAGAGTAAGTGATTCATTTTGTGTGCTATTGACATTGGTTAAGGTAGTGTGTTATCCATTGACCTCCGTCCTCTCAGCTATCTGAAGGATGACCTAAACCACATGACTGAATTAATGACTGCTTGCACTGATTCATGTAGTATTACATTTAGGCCAAACAGTGAATGATAATGACTGTAAGATGCACACCACCACCAAAAGGCTAGGACTGCACTCCCAGAGTCATTAAAATGCAATAGATAAATAGAATGTTGTCTTCAGTGACCACCAGAATCTTTCCCCATGTCTGTAGGGCCCTTTTACATCCTCTTCATTAATACTACTGTAATGGAAATCAAGTAAAATGACCATTTGTTTTAATATAGATATATGTAGCTACTCTTTCTACATTCCTTGATAAAAATGACTTCTCCTCTATCTGCACCTCCCTCCCATCGTGTGAATAACAAGAAACTAAGATGGCGCCTCCTCTCGGGACTACACCCAAGATAACGATGTTTTAGCTCCTGGAGGAAGTTTACCTTATATGGACATAACCAATCAGAAGCTTATAACGCTACGCTCACATGACCTTGGCACACAGCACTAGCTGCTTGTCTATATAAATCTTCGTGCCTTAGCGTAATAAAGAACAGAAGCGTTATAGACCATAATCTTGTGTCTGTGTGATGCTTCCGGTGCAACATAATTAGGAACAGCAGCAGATATCTTGTGTGAACCCAGTTGTGGTTCTGATCCATTTCACTACAAAGGCTCCCCATCCAGAGTAGATTAGAGTAGAAATGAAAAAGACACAATGGTTTAATTGATGCTCCTCCTTCTTCTGTAGATACTAGTTGCCTAGCTGGCTGTGGCACCATAGTTTGAGTCATTGACCTTGAGCAAGCATTCAGAAACCAATGTCAGAGTGATGTCAGAACTCCTGGTCCATGTACTTGTCGATAGTCAATGATTATAAGTCCTGAAAACTCTGGATAAGGCAGTTAGGAAACTAGCATTTATAGCTGCTGACCTTATACTTGGGTCTTTCTTAGATGTTATGTTATAATGTTGAGATATTGAGGGCATGGTGCTTAAAGCGGACTTTTACCCATATCAAGTGAAACTTCTCATTACCCCAACATGTAAACACAAAGGCTTCTCTATAAACGATTTCATTACATGGTTCAAACACACTTCTTCTTTCCACAAAAGAAGACTGAACAGTGTTGCTATTGATATGCAAATGTGGACTTTTTATGAAAAGTCAACAACTAAGCTCTCATCTCCATCTCCGACCATTCACTTACACTTATACAGAGAGTAGTGACATGTGACTGTCATAGAAAGAGCAAAGGTGTCTTTGAAGTGCGAGCTGTAAGGGATAGGGTGGGGAGGAGACCTGTAAGTGTTACTAATGCCTCAGACAAAAATTATGTCTCCTCCCTTGCCTCACAGGGCTATGCTGTGTGGCGAAACTGTGTAAACCTCAGGACCAGAAATACAAATTCTTTATCAGGTAACACAACTCTAATATATGTATCCCTAGCTTATATGTGTCCATAATCACCGTCCTGATGTGGTGGTTGGTGCATCACTGGTTGCCAGGAGCTGGGAGGTACATGGGCCAGAGCATCCCGCTCAACTCTTGCCAGGATCTGGGAGGGTTGCTGGCCAGAAAGTCCCAGGTTGCTAAGAGCTGGGCGGTGGAAATTCAGAGCTCTTACACATCTGCCCCCCATGTGACCCAAAGAGATGCCATCTGAGGCAACAGCTGCCTTGTTATAGGGCTGGCCCTGGCTATACCCTTGCAGTTTAGCTTTAAAAACACATGTTTTAATATAGAATCAACTGCATGGGCTGAGAGGCTATTTAGAATGAATGGATATCTAAACATTTCAACACTACTAGAATGGGCACCATTAACAAACAAGAAGTAAGATTGAAGTTATCTCAAAGGAAGAAAACCCTTTTAAATAAATCTCTCTGTCTTTATTTCACTGACAGGAAATGTTCAGAATGAAATAGAGAAAGTAATTGGTTCAGGAGAAGCTCGTCTGATGCACAGAAAAGACATGCCATATACTGATGCCGTCATACATGAAATACTAAGATTTGGTAATATTGCACCAACGGGTGTTCCACATTCTACTAGTCAAGATGTGACCTTGAAGGGATTTTTTATACCTAAAGTACGTATCATGTTTTACGTTATTATTCATTACAAGAACTGAGCAAAATATCAAATGCATACTGGGAAAAATAGCAGGTTTACTCTACATAGAATAAGCAGAATTTACATGCCATCCACTTGCTCTCACCCATACACCCTCCCAGTTCCAATCCAATGCAAGGACATACAAGAATTTCCACTATGTAAGAACACGTGGGAATTCATCTGCTTCCCCACAACTCATTGCTTGGTGCCCAAGCAGCAAACCAATGAGCCCAAGTGCTGTCGTGTGGTAACGGGGTGGGGTAGTATGCATATCCCCATGTAGGTTTGATTAGATCAGCAAGTTGAAGCTCAGGCAAGAAACTTGGGTGGGCTGGTGACATACTGGATAGCATAGCTGGGACTTGGTGACCACTCTGTTTTCCACCAGTTAAGGTTATGGCCACACCAGTACAATTGTACTGCCTATGCAGGGGATCAAGAATAGACTTCTTCTGAACACTGATCAGATCCCAGGGTCTGCAACTCTGCTGGTGGGATCTGTGAACTTCACATCAAGGTTTATCCATTTGTCAGCTATTAGACTACAGACAAAGAGCTAAAAACACAGCTGGTATGCACATACAGTATGTCAGCTGTCTGATCTGTGTAAGGACTTGATCTGTCCAGCCATTTGGGTGATTGATTGATTCATATCTGCCAGACAGTACAACCAGGAGGGTGATACCACTTTCTTAGTTAAAGTTATGGAATATGGTAGTGTTAGCTTCCTACCTGCAGCCTGCTGATTGGGCCAACAGACTGATGAGTCCTCAATGCTGCTCACTCTGCTCCTTTTCCTGTGCATGCGGCAGGGACCGATTACTACTAATGCTGCCCCTAGCATTTAACACAACTGGAGTCATGCAAAGATTTCTTGGCGGTGATAGAGGAAAATAATTTCCTTTAGGAAGATTGCTTCATGTAAATATAAATGTCAGTCAGTGAGATGAAGGGGGTGTATACATACAATTTGTAGCTCTTAAATACAATCACAAAAAGAGGACACTGAGCTTGCCAAGTGGCCCCCTAACCACAGGTTCTAAAGGATGTACTGAGCCAAATGGCTGATAACACACTTCCATGTTCCTCACTGAGCTGGACATGCAGCATTCAGGCCAAGCTAAGCCTTTTCTGACAAAATAATTATTGGCTGAGCAGTGTCCACAATACATGGGTGCTGCACGTAATGCCCATGTGAATTTATAGCATCCCAAACACTAGGGATGCACCGATACCGATACCAGTATCGATGTCGGCGCCAATACCGAGTATTTGGGCGAGTACTCGTACTCGCCCAAATGCTCCGATGACTAGCCCGATACTTCCTGTATCAGGAAGCCGGGCAGCATGTCATTACATTCTGCCCAGTTTCCTGATTGGCCTGGAGGCGGCTCCATGCTCTCTCGTCACTTGTGATTGGGATTCGGAAATGCAGATGTATCCAAATGTTCGAATTGCAGTAAATTCAGACAAATTTTGATTCATAATGAAACGAAACTCACATGTCTGATACCCAACAAGCTGGTCAGATGGTCCACCAAGGTCTGGCTATATTACTGTTATTGTTGTTGTTATTATTATTAACCTCTTGCCGTCCGCCCGTAGTAAAAAAACGGACGGACGGCACTGCAGCATCTGCGGGTTGCCGTCTCCAGACGGCAATTTTTTTCTGCTATGTACAGCGCCATCTTTCATACAACCGATTGTCCCTGAGTGCATGTCGTATATGACTTTGAGTTTGACAATCAGATGCAATACACTTAGTTATGTCCTATCCAAAGGTCTCTCTTTTAAATCCTTTGCAGGGCACGCAAGTCATTGCATTGCTGTATTCTGTACTAAAAGACAAAGACCACTTTGAGAAACCAGAAGAGTTCTACCCTCAGCATTTTCTGGACTCTAATGGAAACTTTGTTAAGAATGAAGCTTTTATGGCATTTTCTGCTGGTGAGTAATTAAAAGAGCTGAAACCATAAAAAGTGTTACAAACCTGGGCCATAGCCAGTCATTTCATAAAGTGGCAAAATGGAGAAAAGAGAATACAAACCTCCATTAGACATTTGCACCCACGTGACAGCTGCATTGGATAGAAGACTTGGGTTGCCTAGAGTCCTCGCCACACCTAAAAGCTGGCCATGCACTGCTCGACTTCCGAGCTGTAGGTGGCCAAGTCGGCTCTTTGCTCTTACATCGGCCTATCTGTAGCCACCCTAAAATAAAAGACTCATGCTGCATATATTATATGTATTATTTTCTACAATGTTTTGGGACCTGAGTTGCACTGATAGGATAAAATGCAGCGACTGTCACCTGGGGAGCACATCATTTAAATCTGGCCTTCACAATGGGATACTAACCTCCTCCTCCAACCCCCATTGCAACAGGCAACCAATGCCGAGGATGCTCAAAAAAGACTGCAAATCACATGCTGGACTTGACATTAAACTCGATGCACAAAGCTTTAACAACAGGTTAAGGATCTTTATTATTGCCATGTGACTGTAAATTTAAAATCTCATTGGACATAGCTGAAAATCACTGTCACTTGTGTATTAAAAAAGAAAAGAGCTTTGTGAATGGATCCTAATGTCTAATGCCTATGTGAATGGATCCTAATGTCTAATGCCGTTGTGAATGGGGCCTAATGTCTAATGCCGTTGTGAATGGAGCCTAATGTCTAATGCCTATGTGAATGGAGTGTAATGTCTAATGCCTATGTGAATAGAGTGTAATGTCTAATGCTTTTGTGAATGGATCTTAATCTCTAAAGTATTTGTGAATGGAATCGAATGCCATTGTGAATGGAGCCTAATGTCTTTGTGAATGGAGCCTAATGTCTTTGTGAATGGAGCCTAATGCTTTTGTGAATGGATCCTAATGTCTCCGGACAGACAGCGCGAGTTGAGGGAGCTTAACAAGTGGCTCCGGAGCTGGAGTAAAGGGATCCTAGTGTCTAGTGCCTTGGTGAATGAAGCCTAATGTCTTTGTGAATGGAGCCCAATGTCTAATGCCTTTGTGAATGGATCCTAATCTCTAATGTCTTTGTGAATGGAGCCTAATGTCTAATGTCTTTGTGAATGGAGCCTAATGTCTAATGTCTTTGTGAATGGAGCCTAATGTCTTTGTGAATGGAGCCTAATGTTTTTGTGAATGGATCCCAATGTCTAATGTCTTTGTACAGGGATCCTAATGTCTAGTGCCTTGGTGAATGGAGCCTAATGTTTTTGTGAATGGAGCACAATGTCTAATGCCTTTGTGAATGGATCCTAATGTCTAATGCCTTTGTGAATGGATCCTAATGTCTAATGCCTTTGTGAATGGAGTGTAATGTCTAATGATTTTGCGAATGAAGCCTACAGGTGAAACTCGAATAATTAGAATATCGTGCAAAAGTTCATTTATTTCAGTAATGCAACTTAAAAGGTGAAACTAATATATGAGATAGACTCATTACAAGCAAAGCAAGATAGTTCAAGCCGTGATTTGTCATAATTGTGGTGATTATGGCTTACAGCTCATGAAAACCCCAAATCCACAATCTCAGAAAATGAGAATATGTTTCATGCAATCAATAAAACAAGGATTGTACATAGAACAATATCGGACCTCTGAAAAGTACAAGCATGCATATGTACTCAGTACTTGGTTTGGGTCCCTTTTGCAGCAATTACTGCCTCAATGCGGCGTGGCATGGAAGCTATCAGCCTGTGGCACTGCTGAGGTGTTATGGAAGCCCGGATGATTCAATAGCGGCCTTCAGCTCTTCTGCATTTTTCGGTCCCATGTCTTTTTTTTTTTCTCTTGGCAATGCCCCATAGATTCTCTATGGGGTTCAGGTCAGGCGAGTTTGCTGGCCAATCAAGCACAGTAATCCCACGGTCATTGAACCAGGTTTTGGTGCTTTTGGCAGTGTGGGCAGGTGCCAAGTCCTGCTGGAAAATGAAGTCAGCATCCCCATAGAGCTCGTCTGCGGAAGGAAGCATGAAGTGCTCCAAAATCTCCTGGTAGACGGCTGCGTTGACCCTGGACTTAATGAAGCACAGTGGACCAACACCAGCAGATGACATGGCTCCCCAAATCAACACAGACTGTGGAAACTTCACACTGGACTTCAAGCATCTTGCAGTGTGTGCCTCTCCATTCTTCCTCCATACTCTGGGTCCTTGGTTTCCAAATGAGATGCAAAATTTGCTCTCATCAGAAAAGAGGACTTTGGACCACTGAGCAACAGACCAGGTCTGTTTTTCTTTAGCCCAGGTAAGACGCTTCTGACGTTGTTTGTTGTTCAGGAGTGGCTTGACAAGAGGAATACGACATTTAAAGCCCATTTCCAGGATCCGTCTGTGTGTGGTGGCTCTTGATGCACTGACTCCAGCCTCAGTCCACTCCTTGTGAAAGTCCCCAACACTTTTGAATGGCCTTTTCCTGACAATCCTCTCCAGGCTGCGGTCATCCCTTCTGCTTGTGCATCTTTTTCTGCCACACTTTTCCCTTCCACATAACTTTCTATTAATGTGCTTTGATACCGCACTTTGGGAACATCCAACTTCTTTTGCAATTACCTTTGTGAGGCTTTCCCTCCTTATGGAGGGTGTCAATGATGGTTTTCTGCACAACTGTCAGGTCAGCAGTCTTTCCCATGATTGTGATTCCTACTGAACCAGACTGAGAGACCATTTAACGGCTCAGGAACCCTTTGCAGGTGTTATGGCTTAATGAGCTGATTAGAGTGGGACACTTTGAGCCTAGAATATTGCACCTTTTCACAATATTCTCATTTTCTGAGATTGTGGATTTGGGGTTTTCATGAGCTGTAAGCCATAATCATCACAATTATGACAAATCACGGCTTGAATTATCTTGCTTTGCATGTAATGAGTCTATCTCATATATTAGTTTCACCTTTTAAGTTGCATTAGTTAAACAAATTAACTTTTGCACAATATTCTAATTATTCGAGTTTCACCTGTAATGTCTGACGTCTTTTTGAATGGATCCTAATGTCTAATGTATTTGTAAAGGGATCCTAATGCCTAGTGCCTTGGTGAATGGAGCCTAATGTCTTTGTGAATGGAGCCCAATGTCTTTGGGAATGGATTCTAATGTTGAATGCCTTTGTGAATGGAGCCTAATGCCTGAGTAACAGGACATGTAGAGGTCAGAAATGGAAGTTAAGAAGCACTGACCTGGAAGGATGTCATTCCCACAGATGGGGAAATGAAATGCTTGTCTGTAAACCTAAACTCCAGCATAAGTAAATATTGTCCTCCTACAAGAGTCCTGTGTATTCTTCCTTGGATCTTGGAGAACTTTGTGTATTTCTTCCAGATCTGTGCAGTAATCCAGTGTGACACTTGGAGCTTCCTGTAATAAAGAGCGGTCACTGCTGCTCTCTTTCCATGTGCTGGGTGACTGGTTTTGTCTCCACAGCTCTGCTCTCTGCATGGGCTATGTGCAGTTCAGTGATGATGTCACTGCTACTTAATAACTGTGTTTGTAATGGCATTTGGTGCGCAAAATGCCAATTTATATCCTTTGTGGCTATTTAGAAATATATTTCAATGAAACTTTTTCTACCCTGAGTTCAGCTTCAGTCTTGTTTTGAAAACCAGTTTCTTTACTTTACTTTTGTTCTTAGGTAAGAGAAGTTGTGCCGGAGAGACGTTGGCTAAAATGGAACTGTTCCTCTTCTTTACTACGCTGCTGCAAAACTTCACCTTTCAGGCACCACCTGGAGCTAAACTGGACCTCACAGGCGATGTTGGCTTCTCAACCCCTCCATTGAAGCATGAGATCTGTGCAATTCCTCGCAACTAAAGTGAACGGGGAACTCACATATCTATATGTGATATAGTATACCCCCTGCAAACTATATGAGATTGGTAATCAACTACATGCTTCAAATGTCTTCGGAAGCATGGTAGATTTAATCACATAGTTTGGAATTACCCCAAAATGGGACCCTTCTGGTGTCCGGTGACTGGATTTATTGTTGCTCACTTTGATCTGCCAAATACAATATATGTAATCCATATTGGTGGACATACCTGAGCTCCTCTGAACACGGAGGTGCCTTGGGCCACCCACCTAGTCAACAATGGGCCGCAGCTTTCCCAACACATACAGTTGTGCTCATAAGTTTACATACCCTGGCAGAATTTATGATTTCCTGGCCATTTTTCAGAGAATATGAATGATAACACGAAAACCTTTCTGTCACTCATGGGTAGTGTTTGGCTGAAGCCATTTATTATCAATCAAATGTGTTTACCCTTTTCCAATCATAATGACAACAGAAACCACCCAAATGACCCAGATCAAAAGTTTACATACCCTGGTAATTTTGGCCTGATAACATGCACACAGGTTGACACAAAGGTGTTTGAATGGCTATAAAAGGGAACCATCCTCACCTGTGATCTGTTTGCATGTAATCAGTGTGTGTGTACAAAAGGCCAATGAGTTTCTGGCCTCCTGACAGACCCTTGCATGCTTCATCCAGTGCTGCACTGACGTGTCTGGATTCTGAGTCATTGAATTGTCAAAGGACCTGCGGGAAAAGGTAGTTGAACTGTATAGAACAGGAAAGGGATATAAAAAGGAAACAACTGCCAGTAAAATTGTTCGGGATGCAAAGAAAAACCCACAAATAACCATGTGAAATACAGGACACTCTGAAAACATGTGGTGTGGCTGTTGCAAGATGCACAATAAGGAGGCACTTGAAGAAAGATGGGCTGCATGGTCGAGTCACCAGAAGAAAGCAATTACTACACAAATGCCACAAAGTATGCCGCTTACAATAGGCCAAACAGCACAGAGACAAGCCTCAAACCTTCTGGCACAAAGTCATTTGGAGTGATGAGACCAAAATTGAGCTTTTCGGCCACAACCATAAACGCTACATTTGGAGAGGAGTAAACAAGGCCTATGATGAAAAGTCCACCATTCCTACTGTGACACACGGAGGTGGATCGCTGATGTTTTGGAGATGTGTGAGCTACAAAGGCACAGGAAAGTTGGTCAGCATTGATGGCACGATGAATGCAGTGTGTTATCATACTGGAGGACAATTTGCATGCATCAGTCTGGAAGCTGCGCATGGGACGTACTTGGACAATACAACATGACAATGATCCTAAACACAAGGCCAAGCCCACCTGTCATTGGCTACAGCAGAATAAAGTGAAGGTTCTGGAGTGGCCATCTCAATCTCCTGACCTCAATATCATTGAGCTACTCTGGGGAGATCTCAAACGTGCAGTTCATGCAAGACAGCCCAAGATTTTACAGGACCTGGAGGAAGAATGGGCAGCTTTACCATCTGAGAAGATAAAGAGCCTCATCCACACATACCACAAAAGACTTCAAGCTGTCATTGATGTTAAAGGGGGGAACACACCGTATTAAGAACTGGGGTATGTAAATTTGGGTAGTTTCTGTTGTCATTATGATTGGAAAAGAGTAAACACAGTTGATTGATAATAAATGGCTTCAGCCAAACACTACCCATGAGTGACAGAAAGGTTTTCGTGTTATCATTCATATTCTCTGAAAAATGGCCAGGAAATCATAAATTCTGCCAGGGTATGTAAACTTATGAGCACAACTGTAGCTGCACAGGAGCGGGATGCTTGTGCTAAGGTCATCATTCAAAAACATCATGGAGCCAGCTTTCCGGCTCCATCTTTCCTCGCGGCACTGGCAGTCAGAGGAAATCTTCCTCTGACCGGAAGTTCTAGTATCGGGAAAGGTATCGGAGCATTTGGGCGAGTATGAGTACTCTCCCAAATACTTGGTATCGGCACCGATACTAGTATTGGTATAGGTGCATCCCTACACTGTATGTATAATGTACTATTGCTGGCATTTGTTGTATTGCTATATAGCTGGTGGTATTCTGCATTGCGCCGTATAATCATTATACAGCACACTGCACACTGCAGAATAACAGCAGCTATAGAGGACTACAAATCCCAGCGATAATAAATTATACGGCGCAATGGAGAATAACACCAGCTACAGAGGACTACAAATCCCAGCAATAGTACATTATAATATAATGTACTATTGCTGCGATTTGCTGTATTCCTCTGTAGCTGGCATTATTCTGTGTTGCGCCGTACAATCATTATACAGCACACTGCAGAATACCGGCAGCTATAGAGGACTACAAATCCCAGCAATAGTACATTATAATATAATGTACTATTGCTGCGATTTGCTGTATTCCTCTGTAGCTGGCATTATTCTGTGTTGCGCCGTACAATCATTATACAGCACACTGCAGAATAACACCAGCTATTGAGGACTACAAATCCCAGCAATGGAACATTATAGTATAATGGTATAATGCTGCGATTTGTTGTATTCCTCTGGGATTCGTTGTCTCCTTTAAGCAGTGGTTCTCCACCTGTGGGTCGCTGTGTGATTTCTGCTGTGCTAGGTGAGAGTCCTCCTCAGCCCTCACCTAGAGCAGCTGTGTCAGTTCTCCCGCCACGCCGCCAGGGGTCCCGGCCCTAGAAAGGTTGAGAACCACTGCTGTAAGCCTATCACAATCTACTGAAGTGCACAGCGCTCAAAGTTTAATTCCATCATTATATCTCAGGCAGAGGAGAGGACAAAGTAATGACAATTTCTATTATCAATTTTGCTTCACCATATTATCATACAAACATTGCAGTGCAGGAAGTAAAAGATAAGATTCTATTTAAAGCTGAACTCCCAGTAAAAAATTAACAAATGTGTCACCATTTACCAGCTTCCCCCACCCATCCCCTTAGCTGATAAAGGGACTAATGCTTGTTTTATCTAGGGGATGAGAAAGCATTATTTACTTTATTTGCAACTACCAGTGCTCTGGTCCTGTTCTCTATAATGCTGGAATATGGGTGGGCTCTTAACGTCATCACATACAATGCAGGTCAAGCAGTGGCCATTGGTCCTGTATTGTGCATGATGACGTCAGTGAGAGGGGCGACATCCAGATTGGGCACAAACTGGCAATAGAGGATATGTGGGACCAGTCATTACAAACCAAATGCAGTGGCCCCCAGGTTACCTAACTGCAAGCCAACACAAGGTCGCGGACATCAAGTTTGCCACACCAGGGGGTTGCAGCAGCCGGGTGGCTATGACGAGGAGATGGGATGAGATGAGATAGCAAGGTTGGTTTCCCAGCAGAGGTCAAGGCAGGTGGCAAGCAAAAGAGTTGTAAGTGTCAGGCGGGTGGCAGAGGTTAACAAGAAAAAACAGATTCAGCAACTGGTCATGGAGAGAGGAGCAGAGCCGGGAGATCTGGGTCAGCAATGGGTAATCAGAATAACAGTACAGGGCAGCCTATAAGAACTCAGCACATGCCACCAAGATGAAAGAGGTTTAAATACCCTCCAAGCCGATGAATACACCTCATCAGAGATTAAGCTAACACAAGCCCCCAATGTATGCCAACACACGCTTATGTGCACAATCAGCCATAGCCAAAAGACAATGATGCAACAGGTGGTAGACAGACATGAAGGACCATGCCCCTGGCTGTACACACATTTTTCCTGGAGGTACTGTAATACAAAACAAGCATTTTATTTGGCATATTAATTAATTATGTTACTCCTCAAAGTCCAGCTTCAAACCCAGCCTTGACATCTGATGCTTGATGTGCCAAAAGAGGATATGGACCGCCATAACTGCCCGCTCTTTAGAGGGAAACAATTATGATCTTAAATCAATTTATTTTTAACTCTATGTTAGTTTTCAAGTTTTGGAATTTCCTAAATACTTTTATATTGCTGGTGTGCCAACCACCTGCATGTTCATGTCAATGATACCGTCAATGACTCACATTTAGTATCATACATAGTAGCTGCAATTCACATTTTTACACAGCAATAACTTTATTTTATTTTTAACAATAACTGCGATGGGTTCACCTTTCTACATTTGGGTGTCACACATGGAGGGATCAGTTTAAAGCAGGGTGGGAGAAGGTTCATGGGTAATTAAGGTACAATTCATCCATTGTGTCTTTTGGCACAACAATTGTATACAGGTATTCCTCACTTAACGACCGAGTTCCGTTCCTACGACCAGGTCGTTAAACGGATTGGTCGTTAAGTGAGGAACTCTATACAGTACTATACTGCATTAGTACAGTACTGTATAGCGTTGCCGATGTACAGTACCGAACAGTGTACTGTACATCCGGCAATGGAAATACTTACCGAGACCTGCAGTGAAGATCGGGGGATGTCACTTCCGCCGGCGACCCGTCGCACTGACGCTGACGCGGAAGGTCGGAGGTCGATCGGCGGTCCGTCGTAAGTGCGAGTGGTCGCAAAACAGGTAAGTCGGTAAGTGAGGAACATCTGTACTAGAAATTCGTTTAGTTCCAAATTGAAATACCTAAAAACCGGCAAATTAGGACATTCGGATGCATCCGAAATAACGAATCCGAACATGTCTGATTCTTTCGATTCTTTTGATAACGAAATTTGTATGCATCTGAAAATGTTTTCAAATGTCATTCGGAATGAACTTTCTAGGTTAAATGTTAAAATAACATTTAAAAAAACAACATGGACTCCTCTCCCAATTCATACCAGACTCTTTAAGTCTGGTAGGGATTTTAGGGGGGACCTCAACACCAAAAATGTGTGCCCTTTAAATCCCTTACCAGACCCTTGATCCACGCAGCAGCCTGGCATACTAGGCCACATGCCCTCAACATGGGAGTGTGCTTTGCCAGGGGGGGGGGACCTCTTCCCCACAACCCTGGCCCAGAGGAGTCCAAATCCGTTACAATACACCATATGAAACAGCTGAACGTCCTCATATTTTTTGCCATCTTTACATTTACGAATAATAAAGGGGGCACCCAGATGCCACCCCCCCCCCCCCCCCCCCACATTCAGCAAATATTAAATAAACAAGGGTCTGGTAAGGGAGTTTAGGGGGGACCCCACACTTTTTTTTGGCGATGGGGTCCCCTCTAAAATTCCTACCAGACCTAACAGCCTATTATTAAATGGGGGAGGGGGGGAAGAGATCCAAAAAATATGAAATACACCATTTTTTTTGCTAGCTTACATGTCTATTGCATATATTATTATCTTTTTGTTATCTCCAATCTATTGTATGTTACCTTTCACGTAAAACTGGTTGCAAAGAATGTCAGAGGCTTCTGCAATAAGGTGGAAAGAACTTCTATCTCACCACAGATAAAACACACAAATCTGGTGTAATCGTGTTGCAAGAGACTTCAACTAAAGATAGTCTGCTGACAGCATTGGGTTTAATGGGTTCATCCTGTCACAGACGTCCTTCACTCATGGGTTTATTGTGTATTAATCATGGCAAATACACATTTTGAATCTGAAAAGCAGTTGACACAGCAATCCTATTACGATCCTAGTATGTAGATCACGCCAGTGCTCAACCCAACTATAGTCTTTAATCCATCTTGAATTGTATTTGAAACCATCAACCAAGCTGTTAGAGTCATGTGATTGCACGCCTCTGGTAATGACAAGAATGTGGAAAAGCAATCAATCATTCTTTTATGACTATGGGATTAACTTTCTAAAGGAACAGATCATTTTTCATTTGCAAAGTGACAGCTCAGACAGTTTAGTGGTTAAGCCTCGATATCTCTTCAATTATCCTATTAAGAATAACTCCATCCTATTCACTAAGCTATGTGAAAAGTCTATACGCCCTGGTGTATTAACCCCTATATGTCCAGTTGTCGTATGAAACAGCTGTACATCCTTATATTTGTGGCATCTTAACATTTACCCACCATAAATACATGTCATAGATCTCTATTGCTTAAGAAACTATAATTTGCTGTAATTGCAATCAGATCAGTTGGACTCCTTCCTGTGCATGTAATGTTATTAGTCTCTATGCTTCAAGGTTGTGACACTAAACTCAGGAGTTAAAGGAGAACTATCAGGTGAGTGTAAATCACTCATCCTCATAGTTCGAGCCAACGTGTGACAATGAAACTGTCACATGTCGGCTCAATAGATCGGGAAGTGAGCGGACACATACCGCCGCTCGCTCACTTCTCGATCATGTCCCTGCAAAGAGCCGTGATTGTCCCTCCCCCCTCCCCGTTCTGATCCTCCAGCGCTGACTGGAGGAATGGACAGGGGAGAGGGTGGGCACAGCTGGCTCTGCCTCTAGACAGGCAGAACCAGCTGTCACTCACGCAGCTGGGTGGATCTCAACAGCATTGCCGGGATCCGTCCCGGCTGCGGCAGTCTCAGTATACTGCGAGCTGTAGCTCACTATATAGTGAGCTTTGGGTGACGGGAGGATGCTAGTTTATGTCCTCCCGTGACCCTTAAGAGAACTATGGGGATCAAAACTAAATGTGAGATTGTAGTCTATCAAAGGATTTTCACCCCAGTTTATGTGCATCAACAGGAACACTTTTTGTTAAAGGGTATCCATGGTCAAAAAATAAAAATAAATCTGTATTTCTATATTGAATTTCCATAAGTTCTATCCCGCTCCTAATCACCAGATCCATCTAGAAGTTTGTAAACTTACTAATTGAAGATGTCCATAGTATGTACTTCCTCAATGCACCGATACCATTTCACTCAGGCCTGTAAATATGCATTTGCCTGCCTTTGGAGCTACAAGTCGATGTCTGAACAATGTAACATTATCATTGCTTGCTGGAAGCAATGCATGATGGGATACGTGGTCCTGAGAAATAGAGTTTGCATCATCAAGCAGCAGGGAAAGAGACGCAATGCACACTGGGAATTCAGGAAGATGGAAGAGACGGGCAGATGGAAGGCACCACTCACTACATAAAAGGGATTTATTCTACTAAGCTTTGATTGTGTTATCAGAAACAACTCCAGTATGTGTTCCTATTACACTGCTGATGTTATAATAGGAGAGGATATGCCGGGAGTTTAGAACTGAACTAAACTAAATAAAACATATTCAAGTATAAGTTGCCGAGTTGATAAATTACTAAAAGTAAATAATTTAGTTATCAATCCCTGTTGATATTTCTTTCCCAAGACTCAGATGTCAGTTGGCATTACAATGGAATTGTATTTAATAAAATACACAATGTAAAACATTAACCTGCGCGGCGAGCCTTTATCAGCACCATGGAGAGCACCAAACACTTCTAAACATTTCAAGTAGTATCCACTTAAAATCCACTTAAGTTCACTAAAACCTCTAACTAGTGATGTGCCAATGTTCATGAGTGCGACTCTATGACATTGAATCCACCATTGAAGTCAATGGGTGGCAAATCTTGAAATAAATTCTGGCCAGTTTCGAATGGTCAAACAAAGGGCATGGGGAGCTCGGTGCAGCCATGGAGCAGTGGTACCAATGCAAAAAACAATTTTAGGGAATAACATTTAGCATAATTAGAGCCTTCCATATATATGACATGTTTATATGACATGGGCAAATCACCATTTCATGCATGGGAGATGACTTAAAAACTAGAGGGATTTTCCCGGGCAGCGCCAGCAACACTATATTCTGCCATCAAGTAAATGGCATGTGTAATACATTTTTGTAAATGTACATATATTTCTTGGCTTAAATACGATAGCATCGGCCCAATCTGATCAATTTTAATTTGAAAAAAAGTATTTATTAGGTAGTTTATGCTGTGACACAGGACTTCTCCAGAGCCTCTCCCATCCTCTGAAACCCTCTACTCCAACCTGTCCACTTATCTCCTACTCTGTCCCCCTTTAGGTGATCTTGGAAAACACATCTCTTCAGGGAAGCCTATGCCACCTCAACATAATAACTGGCCTTTTACTTCTTCCATTAACTCATCCCACACAATTGTTACCTTTTGCATCACTTGCTCCTCCAACTAGATTGTAAGCTCTTACAAGCAGGGCCCTCCTGCATTGAATTGTATTATAACATCACTGTCTCCCTCCATTTTGTAAAGCGCTGTTGGCCAGCGGTGTATTTACCTTTGCTGCTGCCCTAAGCAAGGCAGCAATGCCGCCCT
>NW_017307829.1:307207-335944 GCF_000935625.1 Nanorana parkeri
GGGGGGGGGATGTGCAGCTTTGCCCTAGGCAAGGCAGCATTGCCGCCCTCAGCGAATCTGCCGCTCCAGGCAAACGCCTTGTTTGCCTCGCGGCAGATACGCCCCTGCTGTTGGCACTATATAAACCCTGTATAATAATAATAATATATAGTGTATCGCCCCCCCCCTTACTCAGCGATATCCGAACGTAGGATAACATTACCGGTGGCATTGAAGGGGTGATCTACAGGTTTCCCTGACTTTCCTCTATAAGAAACCTCTATTATGGTTTCACAGCACATCGGCCCACCTTGAGTGCCAGGGTCGGTTGCTATGGGTTATGGCAACTCCGAATTCTTCTTGTCTAGGGATAACATTACTCGCTTTTGCCAATCAGCACTTCCCGCCCTTTCTGGTGATCGATTGAAGTGATGTCCAGACTGTAGATATGATGCTGAGAACTTTTATTGCAGAACTTCAGGGAGAGAGGAGGAGGGTTAGGATCATCCAGACAGATGTAGACTCCATTGCATTACAGAGTGTGGTTACTGTCTCCATGCACAGCAGGTAGAGTACCTGACACAGCAATACTTGAAAAGTTACTAGTCCTTGTCATCAGTAGGAACCACTGGACCGGCTGCTTTCAGGCTCCAGGTTCATCAAACGGCTAGTCCCCATCTCAGAAAATCCATGGCAGCCTCCACCAAGGCTGGGCCCTGGGGAGGAAGAGAGAGCTCACATGGTCCACCCCAAGTATTTATCTCCTCCAGCATGCACCACTGGCCATCGTCTAACAGTGATTGGCTGGAGAGGTATTGCAGTCCCTCATTGGTTGCTCTGTTCTGTGACCAGGGTACACCCAGCAGAACACCTAGCAGCAGACAGATGCAAACAATGACAGATTGTTTACGGGAAACCAAATGAACCCAGACTACAAATCAGCATCAGACTCCATACAATCTGATATCACTACATTTAATAGCACACTTTCCTCTAGGGCAGGGGTAGCCAAACACCGGCCCTCCAGCTGTGGTGGAACTACAAATCCCAAGAGCCATTGCAAGATTCTCACAGCCACATACATGACTCCCGGAGAGAGATGCATCATGGGATTTGTAGTTTCACCACAGCTGGAGGGCCGGAGTTTGGCTACCCCTTCTCTAGGGTGCTACAATAGCAATAAGAACATTGTCAGAGGTCCCAAACCTTCCCCACTCTACTAATGGTTTTGTCTATGTCCCCATTGAAGATGTCCTATCTCCTCCTATGGTGGGACTCTAGTTTGGAAAACACCATAATAATATAAGTTATTAGAAGATGTCCATCCTTCACATCAACACATTATTTGTATCCTCATTGCAGCTTGGATGTCTTGTAGTTTTAGTGCGGTATTGTATTTCTGTATTCAAACTCTGGTACATTCGTGTCATCGTACAAACTCCTGGCAAGCTGTGGGTATAGTTATATTCTTGTCTACACTCCCTATAGCAGTCATGCAGATTAAAAAATGTTGTGTCACAGTATACCTTGCGTGAAAACAATGTGAAAGGTGTGTGGGATAAAGTATGTTTATCCAGCGCTCACGTGATAGTAGTGTTTGCAACCCATTGCATAATGCTTTCAACTATATTCAATACATGTGGGCAAGGCTTCCCTGGGTTGAGGACTTTAGTTCACTGGCAGTTATATAAATGTGTTCCAAATTCTCCATCCTCCATTACTTCAGCTGAAGACTGACTGAGATCGAGGACTGCACTACAACCCTAACATAAAAGGTAAGACATTGACCAGAATTATGCCATTTCCTTTGTATGGGGTTAAAATCATTGTCAGAGCTTTATCTGAGGAGCACAATTTTTGGGCAGAGCTTTTGAATAAATAAGGTTAATCATTGGCT
The DNA here is from genome assembly GCF_000935625.1 of Nanorana parkeri. NCBI lineage: Eukaryota > Metazoa > Chordata > Amphibia > Anura > Dicroglossidae > Nanorana > Nanorana parkeri. The sequence goes on from NW_017307829.1 coordinate 309,084, forward strand.
AATGTTTCATAAATGTACATGGCATGGGGCTTTCAGTATAAGGGGACTGCCATTGCTGAAAACAGGGGCTCTCAGTATAAGGGGGCTGCCATTGCTGAAAACAGGGGCTTTCAGTATAAGGGGGATGCGATTGCTGAAAACAGGGCATTCCAGTATAAGGGTGGAACCATTGCTGAAAACGGCATTCAGTATAAGGGGGCTGCCCTTGCAGTAAACAGGCATTCAGTATAAGGGGGCTGCCATTGCTATAAACAGGCATTCAGTATAAGGGGGCTGCCATTGGTATAAACAGGTATTTAGTATAAGGGGGCTGCCATTGCTATAAACAGGCATTCAGTATAAGGGGCCTGCTATTGCTGAAAATGGGCATTAAGTATAACAGGCAAGCCATTGCTGAAAATGGGCATCCAGTATAAGGGGGCTGCCATTGCTGTAAACAAGCATTTAGTATAAGGGGGCTGCAATTGCTGTAAACAAGCATTTAGTATAAGAGGGCTCCCATTGCTGTAAACAGGCATTAAGTATAAGGGGGCTGCCATTGCTATAAACAGGCATTAAGTATAAGGGGGCTGCCATTGCTATAAACAGGCATTCAGTATAAGGGGGCTGCCATTGCTGAAAACAAGCATTTAGTATAAGGGGGCTGCAATTGCTGTAAACAAGCATTTAGTATAAGGGGGCTGCCATTGCTGTAAACAAGCATTTAGTATAAGGGGGAGCAATTGCTGAGGACAGGGGCATTCGGTATAAGGGGGCTGCCATTGCTGTAAACGGGCATTCGGTATAAGGGGCTGCCATTGCTGAAAATGGGCATCCAGTATAAGGGGGCTGCCATTGCTGTAAACAAGCATTTAGTATAAGGGGGATCAATTGCTGAGTACAGGGGCATTCGGTATAAGGGGGCTGCCATTGCTGTAAACGGGCATTCGGTATAAGGGAGCTGCCATTGCTGTAAACAGGGGCATTCAGTATAATGGGGCTTTAATCTCTGACCACCTTCTTAAAAACGTGTTTCCTGTCTGTCTGCTTGGCTACAATATGATGAGTCTCTGATAATGTGATATATAAAGTCAAAGTGCTGTGAGAACACCTGGAAGTGTTGAAGCCATTGAATCAATATGACAGCCTGCCAACGAGAATTTACACAGGTCAGCAACGGCAACCTCTATATATCCTCGCTGTAGGTTTTCCTTGACAAGATTTAATCAGCTTTCCTAAACTACCTTTCACCCTGAACCTGGAAGTGCTGAATAGAGATCTTAATGGGAATGCTGGATGTAGCTTTAAATAAGATTTTAGCAGGCTTTGGTATGCTTCTCAACTGCTTGAAGTTTACATTTCCAGACAAAGACAGAGCTCATTATCCAGACATGCCATCTCAGCAAAAGCTTTCTTTAACAAGGACCCCAGGAACTGTCGCTGTAGCTTGGGGCAAGCTTAAAAATGCTTCAGTTCGGCTTGAAACACTTGAAAACACACCACCAGAACAAGGTCCTTATTGGCTAGGTGGATAAATATTCAGAAATTGGATTGTTGACCCCTCTGACATAGACTATTGGAGCATGCTCAAGAGCACCTGGCAGAAGTAATATCAACCTGACACACTCAGAAGTAAAGGAGCACTTCAAGAATAACTAAAGCCAAGAACAAAAATTCAATATATTGCAGCTTTTCAGACCTTAGATGGGGGTGACTGCTTTACTTTTCATTTTTTAGAACATTTCTAGGGAGTAGAGAAAATATCTGCTGCTCTTGCGAGAAATGCCGTGTCCTTGTCACTTCCTGTGAGATGAACTGGAAACAAAAAGCAATCTGATATTTATCTGTAAACTACGAGCCCCATGGGAAGTGAACAAAGGTAGACATGTTTGAAGTACAAACTGGGTGGCAAGTAGAGATGAGGCTGGGCTTGGTGCAAACCCAGTTTGCTTGAGTTCGCCCAACCCCACTCAAAGCTATGACCACCACCCCATCCTCCCAACCCAATCAGTGGCAGCAGATACAGTGGGGGCATTCCTTGCTGTTTTGTGATGTACAGCTGCAGGGTGGGGAATGCACTTCCCTGCAACTGATTGGGTTGGGAGGAAAGGGTGGTGGTCAGAGTTTTGAGCAGGAATGGGCAAACTCAAATGAAGTGAGTTTGTACCGAGCCCAGCCTCATCACTAGTGGCAACCATGGTTCCCTCCATACACACAGTGAAGGAGTGAGCTGCACTAACCAGGAGATAGGAAATATGTTACTCACAGGGTTCCTAGGTGAAAATAATTGGAATAAGAACTGAAATAAGAAAACTAATGCAGCCATCACATCTATGTACCAGTAAGCTGCTATATCACTTGGGTTTAAATATGCTTTGAGATGGCGGGAACATGGATGTTCCCTGCAGATCACAAATACTAAAAAATAATTGCACCTTTTGCAGTAACATAATAAATATACACTTTTTCATAAAAGAAATTGGATTGTGCATTGGAGACAGCAAAGCATTGCAACTAGACATGTGCAGGGCAAAAAAAATTGTTTCGGACAAAAAAAATTAAAATGAAAAACATTTGTATTTGTTTCGTCAAAAAACAGTCCGAATCCAAAACAGCATTAAAATTCGTTTCCATTGACGAAAACAAATAAAAATGCTTTTCATTTAATTTTTTTTCGTCTGAAACAAATTTTTTTGCCCTGCAAAACCGCACAAAAAAACTGCAGAACAAGCGGCAGCCGTATCGGCCGTCAGCACGTTCTGCGCATGCGTGCCGCCATTTTGAAGTATGGTGTACACCAAGATGACAGCACCTGAATATGTGGGCACTGCCATCTTGGTGTATAAGATGCTCCAAGATGCCGGCGGGCATGCACAGAACGCGCCGGTGGCCAATATGGCTTCCGTGCGGTCTCATAACAAATTTTTATATGCCCCAAAATCATTTTAGTATATTCGGGCATATAAAAAATTTGTTATAATCCGCTCCTGAAATTGAGAATGTAGTGTGACTTTTCTTACGTTACACTGTGTGCCCTTATTGGAACAATTTGACCAGTCCACTGCTCCTTCCTGCTCTCTTCCATATCCCTTCTATACATATGTGCCATGTCAGATACAGAAGGGTGTATCAGATGGCTGTAACATGTAGGTATTAAACCCTGGTTCCTTACTGAACCATGCACTGATTTACAATTCTCCCAAGCCTTAAAGCGACATTAAACCCTCAGATTTTTGTAATGTGTACCTTACTGTAATCTATGGTTGTTTCCCTTCTCTTTGCTGCTCTTCCTTTTAAATCCTCATGTCTTCTCATGCTTGGGGAGAACTTCCCTTTGCAGCTGGTTGCCTCTTCCTGTAGTGCTGGCTGTAGTGCTGGCTCAAACCAACACACAGATACCATGTATCCCTTTCAGAGACAAGGCAGTCTGCTGCAAAATAGAAGTTCTCTCCAAGCATGAGAAGAGATACAGATTTAAAAGGAAGAGCAGCAAAGAGAAGGGAAACAACCATGGATTACAGGAAGGCACACATTACAGTATTGTTTTATGTTAAAAAATCTTAAGGTTTAATGTCGCTTTAACTCCTGTATAAGGTCTCGTTCACACCTAGGCGTATTGCATATGTGCGTCTGTCACGCGACCATCGCGCGTTTTTTTACCGCGATTCGCGGTAAAAAAGTTGCGCAACCGTCGCGCGTTTCCGAAGGCTACTTGGCTGTATCCCAATGGAAACGCCCTACAAAACGGTCCAAAGTAGTACCTGGACCTTTTCAGGCGTGTGCCGTTTTGTAGCGCGTTAGGGACGGGCGGAAATACGACAAGGTGGGAACGAGACCATTGACTACAATGCAATTTATATTTTTGACCGTTTTGTAGAGCGTTCGTCGAGCGTAGAACGCGCTCCAAAAGGGTCAGGTGTGAACGAGGGCTAAGGGGTCAAACCCCCAAAATACATTGGCTGTGTGATATAAAAACTTTTTCAAATAAACTCAACATTTACATTGGAAATTTGAAAAAACTTTTCTTTACAGCATTCCTCCTACACTGCTACAGCCACCACACCTTAAAGAGACCAACACCTTTAGAGTCCCTCCATGGTAGATTGGCCACAGAGAACCCTTTCCCACAAGCAATACAATACCCAACACATTCCAACCATTGATGTTACAAAAGGGGGCATTTCCTCAAAGCATGTCAGTGAGGTGGAGAGGAAGTAAATAGCCTCTGTCATCATCTTTGGACCTTCTCCCAGCAAAATCCAGCAAAGCTCACCCGGTGGTTGAGCCAAGAAACATGTCCGCTAGTGTAACTGATACAAAGCTCCTCCTCCTCCTTAGCCTCTATGAGCTCCATACTTTACTTTTTTTTGTTCCATTCAGGTTCTGATTTTCATTTCTCTTTTTGTCTCCAGGTTTTGCAGACATGTATTTTAATGATCCGGTTACCATTGTCCTCTCCGTTGTCACCTCTGTTTTTCTGGCAATATTTTTATTCGGTCAGAAGAAAAAAGTTCATCCAAATTATCCTCCTGGACCACCACGTTTTCCTCTTATTGGAAATATGCACATTATCAATGCGAATAAACCCTACGTAACGTTTCACGAGGTAAGATCTTGGACTTTGAAATGTGTGGGTAAAGTGTAGGTAAGCGGATTCCTGCTCATCAATGAAGTTTCTAGAATGAAGTATTATGGTGTCTAGTGTCACTCGGCTCTTTCTTGCTATGACCATGTTCCTGGTACTGAGGCACACCTGATTGGCTCCCTGTTCTGCTCCTCCTGCCTCTTGTCTGAGCTAAGCTGTACAGGGACTGCAAGAGGCCGATACCAAGTTAAATTTCAGACTTTACACTGCTTCCAACATGTATTGACATATATATACAGTATCTCACAGAAGTGAGTACACCCCTCACATTGTTGTAAATATTTTATGATATCATTTCATGTGACGACACAGAGGAAATGACGCTTTGCTACAATGTAAAGTAGGGAGTGTACAGCTTGTATATCAGTGTACATTTGCTGTCCCCTCAAAATAACTCAACACACAGCCATTAATGTGTAAACCGCTGTCAACAAAAGTGAGCACACCCCTTAGTGAAAATGTCCAAATTGGGCCCAATTAGCCATTTTCCCTCCCCGGTGTCATGTGACTCATTAGTGTTACAAGGTCTCAGGTGTAAATGGGGAGCAGGTGTGTTAAGTTTGGTGTTATCGCTCCCACTCTCTCATACTGGTCACTGAACGTTCAACATGGCACCTCATGGCAAAGAACTCTCTGAGGATCTGAAAAAAAGAATTGTTGCTCTACATAAAGATGGCCGAGGCTATAAGAAGATTGTGAGACCCTGAAACTGAGCTGCAGCACGGTGGCCATGACCATACAGCGGTTTAACAGGACAGGTTCCACTCAGAACAGGACTCGCCATGGTCGACCAAAGAAGTTGAGTGCACAGGCTCAACGTCATATCCAGAGGTTGTCTTTGGGAAATAGACATATGAGTGCTGCCAGCATTGCTTGAAGAGGTTGAAGGGGGGGTCAGCCTGTCAGTGCTTAGACAATACGCCGCACACTGCATCAAATTGGTCTGCATGGTTGTCGTCCCAGAAGGAAGCCTCTTCTAAAGATGATGCACAAGAAATCCCTCAAACAGTTTGCTGAAGACAAGCAGACTAAGGACATGGATTACTGGAACCATGTCTTGTGGTCTGATGAAACCAAGATAAACTTATTTGGTTCAGATGGTGTCAAGTGTGTGTGGCGGCAACCAGGTGAGGAGTACAAAGACAAGTGTGTCTTGCCTACAGTCAAGCATGGTGGTGGGAGTGTCATGGTCTGGGGCTGCATGAGTGCTGCCGCCAATGGGGAGCTACAGTTCATTGAGGGGACCATGAATGCCAACATGTACTGTGACATACTGAAACAGATCATGATCCCCTCCCTTTGGAGACTGGGCCGCAGGGCAGTATTCCAACATGATAACGACCCCAAACACACCTCCAAGACAACCACTGCCTTGCTAAAGAAGCTGAGGGTAAAGGTGATGGACTGGCCAAGCATGTCTCCAGACCTAAACCCTATTGAGCATTGTCAGAATGTTTATACTGCTCTGATATACAGTTCTATTTATGGAAACAATTAAAAATCTATAATTAAGGAGATTCCCAATGTATTTCCATAAATCCAAATTTACGTGAGTTCATTCATTTGCGCTGACTTCGAAGACAAGAGGAATACCAAAGTATATAAAATATAGATATTTATTTATCAAAATTCAGTGCAAAAATAATAATAAAATATAATTGGTGACAAACAAAGAATATGGATCAGATAATATCAATCAATTTGATAACACAGGTAATGCATAAAAAAATTTAACCACTGGATATGTTAAAAATATAAATGTGACCAAGATAAACGACTTTTTAAATGTAATGGGTGTCTTCTCAGTATCACACAGAATAAGAAAACGAAAGGCTCAGAATTGACATGTGACTTCTCTCAGCACAGATATTCACAAACTCTAACTTTCACAGCGCATGGGCGATATTTATCCCAGCATGCACAGGGCTGGCAATAAGCCCAGACCAGTCAAAGCAAAGAAAAATTACCACCAGTATAATTGAATATATATCAGACTAGACCATTGACTAGAAACTGAAATCAGTTTCCTGGAGATTATACAAATGTATAAAACAAAAGTATATATTATCTCCCCAAATTGAAAGACACAATTTTTACTGCAGTTAAAAATTATCTCAAATCAATTTAGATTCTACAAGAACTCAATGGTTTACCCGAATATATATATGTAGGTGGCTGATGAATTGCCTAATATACAGATAGAAAGTATACTTTACCAGCAATATACATTTAGTTGTTTTGGAAGAAGTCAGCAGTCAATGCTCAGCAACCAGGGATAGTCAGGTTCTCTTTAGTTCAGTTTCTAGGACAGCCGTCCTCAGCTTCTGACCTATCCCCTTGTCATGTCTTTGCTTACTGCCTTGTCTTGTTTGACTCTCCCTGATGATGGAATTCCAATCTCCCTTGGGCTCCTGGTCCCCTCTCTATATCCCCCCCTGCGTTGTGGGCTTGGTTTGATCTATCACGTGATTACTGACGTGAAACATGATATCAAATACCCTTTTTGTCATAGACCTTTCCCTCACAATCACCATCAGGGGGCACTATTGTTCTATGTAAAAATTGGGAGCATTTCATTTAATTTCACTAATTTCTAAAGATAAGGCAGTGATATAACCTTTAACCTCAGACCTTGGACAAAACCGTGAATATAAACTTTTGACAATACTCGATTACACACTGTCAGACCTTTAGGTCTACTTCTTCGATTTACAACTTTGAAAACAGTCTATTCAAAACAATTAACATTCTTTCTCAATTCCTTAAAAGTAAGATAAGAAGTTTTAAGACCGAGGTTTTTCCTACATTATAAGAAAAGAATATACATTGGCATGTACCACCTAATTCTTTGCACTTAAATATAAAAACCCCATTATTAGTAATACACAACAATATATTTCAATGGGTACACTCAAACAATATATATAATGAATATAGTTTGGATATATAAAAGTACATGTACAAAATTTTACTTAAAATCAGTCAATTAAGTAGGCAGATAGATGCTACATATAATATAATAATATAATAACACTGTTGCTAATATTTATTACTGCAATGAATAGTAAGGTTTCATAAGGAACTTTTAAATAAGCCCCTTTCTTCTATTCATTGGACAAAGAAAAAAAAAAACTCTTTAAAATTACAATCTCTGGTAGGGAGGCAAGAAAGTAATCAATCAAGCCCCACACAGGCTGGCACCATCTTTAACTGATATGCGTCTGAGACCCCCACCATTTACGATCTGAAGAATGTTTAAACTAACATTCCTAATTTATCTGTGAAGGTCTCTACAAGAAAAGAATTAACTTATTTTCACCTTATAGCACATAGACAAAATGTCTACTAGTATGCCCAGAGACACCTCTGTAAAATGACATGTTTAGGCCTATGAAATCGATTCCTTTCGGCCCAATAGTTCTGACAGCATCTGTGGGGCAGCGCAAGGTCTCTAACATCCACCATCTCTGTGATGTTGTCATGGAAGAGTGGAAGGGGACTCCAGTGGCAACCTGTAAAGCTCTGGTGAACTCCACGCCCAAGAGGGTTAAGGCAATGCTGGAAAATAATGGTGGCCACACAAAATATTCACACTTTCCCACCAGTGTACATGATCATCAATAGGGGGCTGCCCACTGACCATCAGTGTAATATGGATGAAAATTGAAGTGGTGCATAGACCATCATAGAAGTAAATAGGATACAAATAGGTGTCAATACAGACAGCGGGCCATCAGCAGTAAAGGGACCTGTTTAAAGAGATGTCAAATGTCAGGAGCTTCAAAGAGATCACAGGAAGGGAGATGTCGTAATTTTGCTATGTGGACCCATAATTTGCAGGCATGTCCCTGGCACTGGTGCTTGTGATCTCAACTCGCTCTGTGGCTGGCAGCAACAACATTGCAGCAGTTCAGCTGCCTATCACTCACTAATGATACAGTGAGAAAAATGGCTGGCGTTAGGCTTTAAATATTTTAGATTTTTAGTGTGCTCTATAGAGTTCTGAGTTTAAGGATTTATAACAGTGTGTTCTTGATTTTTTTTCCAGCTTGCTGAGAAATACGGCTCAGTGTACAGCCTACAGATAGGATCTCAGGAGATGGTTGTGCTCTGCGGCTATGAGACGGTAAAGGACGCTCTGGTCAATTACACCGAGGAGTTTGCCGGTAGACCCCATGTGCCAGTATTTTTTGATGTTGCCAAGGAACACGGTAACTATATATATTTTGTATCTTATGACGAAAAAAACCCAGAAAAGAATAACACATCTACTTTATGGATATAAAGTGCCTTTTTAAATGCTTTATTGCAGAACATCAACTGGGAGAGAGGGTAGAGGGCTTAGGACATTAATGGCAAAAATAGGACAGACTCCAGATTCACCAATCCCTTTCAGTCTTCCACACTGCAGAATCAATAGGAGCACAGGCTGACACTGGGCAATAGAGCAACAGCTGAACAAGGATAAGCATGAGATCTTCCATAGGAGAGACACCAGACTTGCTCCTAAGGTCCATATCAGTACCAGGCACTAGACATGTGCCATTTGTTTAGTTCCGAATCAACATTCGAATTTCCGAATTTCAATGCATCCGAATGTGTCCGAATCCGAATTTCCATTTCTGAATTTCAGACCCCGTCCGAATTTCGTTCAAAAATAAAACTGAAATGGACATGTGACTTTTCTGGCCAATGAAATGTGTTTTTCAGTTTAATGCATGCAAATACGAATTTTCGTTACGGCAACATGGGAGCCAAATACATACATATAATACTAAAGCTGAGGCTCCCAGACCCCAATGGCATTCGGAATGCTATTTGGAAATTCGGATACTGAATGCCATTCGGGTCTGGGAGCCTCAGCTTTAGTAATATATGTATATACAGCACAATATATGGCTCCCAGACCCGAACGGCATTCGGGATCCAAATTTCCGAATAGCATTCAGGAGCTCCCGAATGCCATTTGGGTCTTGGAGCCGTATACATATATTACTAAAGCTGAGACTCCCAGACCCGAATGGCATTTAGGAGCTCCCAAATGTTATTTGGAAATTCGGACTCCGGGATGCCATTCGGGTTTAGCAGATTCAGCTTTAGTATTAATACCTGTATATGGTGTTCTGTTGTAGTCGTAGTGAATATGCGTTCGTAAACTTATCCGAAACTAATGAAAGTCCGGATTTCGCCCGAATCCGAAACCCCGAACCAAATTGAATTTCGGATCCGCATCCTGAAATATGTGAACCAAACCTAATTTTTCCGCAGCTTACATGTCTACCAGGCACCTCAAGTAGTCTTAGAGTTTCTCTGGTTCTCTTCCTCAATCAGTTCAAGACCCCTTCAGGGTCCACATGTGTGGCCTCCTCAAGGCTTGAGTCCTAGTCAGCATTTCCATCTTTGATCATCCCGCCCCCAGGCTAAGCTCAGGAGCAGGTTGGACTGAGCACATTGCAATCCCATGAGTATATATGCACTCCCCCAGCATGCTCCACTGGCCATGAAACTCCCAGTCATTAGCTGGTGAGCCATAGACACTCAAGATGTTCTCTCATTGGTTGCCGACACTGCAGCAGGCAGGTACAATCAATAGCAGAACACCTGGAATTAACCAAAGAATAGCCAACTACAGATGCAGAGAGACTGATTGCAGCTCTAGCAATGCTAAATTTCTAGTAGCCACTCCACAGAAGGTTGTAGGGGCTACATATGCATATGTTTTATTGTATTCTGTTTTATGATCAGATTAATGAACAATCCCCAATCCTAACAAAGGTAGTGACAATGCTCACACTAATATCTATGCTGCCCCCACTCATAACTTAGAGCCTTGCGAAGAACCTTGCTCCTGCCACCTCCAGTCAAGACAGGCAACTCTTCAGCAGACTGGCACTCGGGCTCTCACAGACCACGAACACTGATCTCACTAGCAGGTACAGGTTAGCTAAACCAGGCAATACCACTAATAAAGTTGGTGCAAACACCCTCTCACAGTCTCTTACCACCAGCCACCACTAGAGAGAGATGGTGCAACACAATACAAATCTCACACATATTGGCAGTGAATTTATAGGCTCTGATGATACAACTGCACACAACAGTCTCTTCAGAGTTGTACTTAATTTAAAAGAATCAAAAAGCAGTTTGTTTATTTTATATTTAATAACTCTAGACGGGAAGTGGCAACAAAAAGTTACAAGCTGAGACAAATGTATGCACACAGCACTAAAATAAAAGGGATAAAACTTACAGAAAAAGTATTTCTGCTCCTGTGGTTGGATAGAAAATGTGGACCATGCCCCCCATACAGATTGGAACCCCACTCAGATATGACCAAGATTTGATTACAGATCTCCATTTTCATACCTGAGAGATCAAAGTGAGCCACCATATATTCAGGCTATTCAGTTGGATGAAAGGGGCTGGCCATTGCATATTACCTTATTTTTTTTTTTCCATTCAAAATTTTTATTTTATTGTATTCTGCACAAAGATATACAGGACACAACGGTACAACAAAAGAAAGAAAAACGACGTCTCCAGCAAATGGTACAGTCCGCCCCAATGTTAGCTGCACACAATATTGCAGATTACGAAGCGTCTCACGCTTGTCTAAAACCATTAGCACAGAGCAACTGTGTTTTATCTTGGAGGTATCACTTGTATCCCGTCAGCATGGACTTCTAGCGGGTATCAGAAGGAAACATAAGAGAAAGGGAAAATAAGAGAATGAAAGAAAAGAAAGAGACAAATACAAAGAAAGAGAGCTCAGCGCCTCCCCTCCGCTCCTCCGGGGGTCTACCTCACTACTCAGAGCAATCCCGACTGTCCACTGGCCCTCTAAGGCTGACAGCTCGAAGGGCCCCCCTGTTCGCCCCATTACCTCCCCCCTGCTCTAATGCGGTCAAACTCCGCGCTACAGCAAAACACCGTCCAGGGTGTCCATATTTTTGCGCACTTGTCCATACAGTCGTGTTTGGTAGCCATGAGCTCCTCCATCTCACATATATGCCCCACCTGTTGGATCCATTCCCTCAGTGTGGGGGCTCTCGTCTCCCTCCACAACCTAGGAATGAGTGATCTGGCCGCGTTGATCATGTGCTTCTCCAGGGAAGTCGCTAGGAGCGGTTGGAAATTTAGATTGAACAGATCTGCAATGGAGGAAGTGAGGTATATCCCCAGGTATTTTATGGCCTTTCGCTCCCATCGTACTCGGAATAAGCTCTGCAGGTCTGTAGAACCTCCTCCTACATCATTCAGGGCTAAGGCCTCATATTTCATGTAATTGATGGAGAGGTTAGACAGGTCCCCATATTCTTTAAACATTTGACCAGCAGAACCACCCAACAGGTAATGCATACATCTTTTGGGTATTAGACATAGGAGACTAGGGCTTTCCCCTCCTCTAAGGCCCATTCTCTGCTAGATGTCCCCCTCCATCCTGTCATGAAGAAACACGGTGGGCCTCCGAGTCCCAAGTCCGCAACAAGGATGCCCTTGGGAGACTGTGCCAATAACCTTCGTGCAGCTCCAAACTGGCTGCTTGCAACATCAAAAACGTCAATTGAGTGTAGGAAAAAAGGAAAAATGGGGCTGTGAGTGTCCATTCTTGACCTATGGGTCGGAGGTCAGACCGCATATCCCTCTATGGCGACCGGGAGGTAAGATTACTGGCATCCGCTGGTATGGGATGGGAGGCTTCCTCCTCTCTGCCCTCACGCTGTTTCCGTTGCCTCCGCGGGCGCATCCCGGCTCCTCCGGCCTCCCCCTGCCGTATACGGGGCGGCGTCGCCCACTCCATCTGGTCAGGTCCCTCCATGGCTTCCGGTACCCGCCTGAGGTCCGCATACCAGTCAGGGATCTGGACCTCTGGTATTCCCAAGCGGCTGCAGAAGTCTGGTACATCCTCAGGCAGGCGGATCATAGCTGTCTGCCCCCTATAGAGGCGTCTTCCCCTTCTCCGGCCTGGTCTGGGTGAGCGCCATATTGGTTGAACCCGATACCCCCGCGTTTGCTTTCTGGGGCCTGAAAATGTCCGGAACGTGCTTATTCGTTCGAGATTTCGAGGGTGTCCGGACCCTGGATTGATAGTCCAGCTGCCCGATCTTCATATTAGTCCAAAAAGGGGCTGAAGTAGCTTCGTGTGGGTCCCTGTTGGCCGGAGCTCTCAACTCAGGCTGCCATCAGTCTCCGGGTGCAGACCACGCCCCCTGCATATTACCTTATGAGCACAGGTAGGATTTAGGTAATCACTCATCAAATACTCATGTAGCGCTCACCCCCGAAGGAGCTGCCAGAATAACCCAGGTCAGCCTTAGCCTGTCTAGGGATTTTGGTAACCAGCTGCCCCATGAGCATTAACTACCCTCTTCTTGTGCCCACAGAGTTGTTATCCAAGCCAGAAGTATGATGATGAATAACGTTATTCACATATTCACACTGGGGAGAGAGGGTATAGGGATCCTAGACATCCAGGGTAAAACAGACATAGACTCCAGACTCACCAGTCCCTTTTAGTAATTGAGTGTAGATTCAATGGGAACACGAGTTGGACATTTGAGCAACAGATGAGCAGGGATTGGCACATAATCTTCAGTAGGAGAGACACTATACTTGCTCCTGAGGTTCACTATGTAGGCACCTCCAGCAGCCATCAGCTTCCCTGGTTCTCCTCCTCTGACAACAGCATAAGCCCCTTTTAGGCTTGAGGCCTAGCAGCGCCTTTCCCACACTCCAGTATCTACACCTCTAGGCCTCAAACCTAGCGTGCGGGGTGGCTGGCCAACACCACAACATAGAATAATCCATGGCTGGAGCCCAACTAGACTGAGCACAGGGCAATTCCCTCAAGTATATAAACACTTACCCAGCATGCAACACTGGCTATCAGAGTCCCAGTGATTGGCTGGTGAACTGTACACACACTCACAGACGCCCCTCAGTGGTTGTCTCACACTGTAACAAAGTCACACTGCACTCAGGTAGGTACAATCAATGCTAGAACACCTGGACTTAACCAGATACATGCCAACTATAATTCAGCCAGACTGACTACAGCTCTGACAATGACTAAACTTCTAGTAGCCACATCACAAAAAGTGATGGGGGCTACACTCATAACTGTGTCCAGTTATAAATTATGGATCCAGAAGTAAGAATGATGGTTTTAGCTGTTGTTCTGCTATGTGAAGACATCAAACACTGATTTTTTTTTCCTCAGGGAACCAGTAGCACCCAAAATATTGATAACTATCTTTTATTTAATCATAAAGCTATCATGTTTGAAGCCCATCATATTCTGTCTGCACACCTAGGATTTTTCAGAAGGTTTTACAAACGTGTACTGCACACAATGGCAGTTCTGGATTTTTAATTTTTTTTTAATTTAAAAGATCAGAACAAACACATCTGTCTCAGAGTTTAAGTGCAAATATTTGCCTATAGATTGTGCTAATTGGGGTGCAAACGTATCATCTAGAATGTCCAGTAAGAAGACACACCACTGTGTGGAACACTGCTTTACAGGCATACAAATCAGACATTTGGCCTCTCCACAGCACTGTACTGCTAAAATATTATGCATTTTGAGGATTAAAGGAGTAGTATTAGATGAGTGAAATATACCCATCCTCATATTCAGAGCTGACGTGTGACATTGCAGCTGCCAGACGTCGGTTCTATTGGTTCGAGAACTGAGCGATCACAAACCGCTGATTGTTCAGCTCACAGTCTTCTCCCTGCAGAGAGCAATGACTGTCAGTCACCGCTCCCTGGGTCTAGCTCTAGAGAGGCAGAGCCAGCTGTCAATCAGGTGGTTCCCGACAATATTGTTGGAATCCTTCCCTGTGGCAGCACTGCTCTGCACTGTCAGCATATAGCAGCCAATACCCCGCTATATGCTGAGTTGTGGGTCACAGGAGGGCATTAGTAAATGTAAGTAAATGTAAGTGCTTGGAAAGCGAATTAAATGAATTGTTCTAATGAAAAGGAGAAGAGACTATAATAAGAGAAGATACTAGAAAGCAAAAGACCACAGGAGAGGACAGAGATAGTGAGGAAGAAACAGGGGCGAGAGTGAAAGAAAGGACCCTAGGAGACCAAATTCCACACTGTAAGGCTGATTAGGAGAATCAATAAAAATGTGTTCCATAGAGTAACATATAGGATTGGAATTGTTCTTTAGATTGATGCAATGTACGTGTTATTTTTTTTTTCTTTAGGTCTTATATTTTCTAATGGTAATAATTGGAAAGCCATGAGACGATTCACTCTTTCCACACTGCGAGATTTCGGAATGGGGAAAAGAACAGTAGAAGATAAGATCACTGAAGAGTGCCAGAGTTTGATAGAGGTTTTCAAATCCTACAAAGGTCAGTAGTAGTGTTGTGTGGTTGACAGTACTGAGGCTTCCATCGTTGCATTTCTGTAGACACAGCAGTACCTAATGAGATGCATATGTGTTCGAACTAGGGATGCACCGATACCGTTTTTTCGGTATCGAGTATGAGTACTGATACTTTGATTTCAGTACTCGCCGATACCGAGTACCGATACCGATGCTTCCACTGGCATGGACTCGGTTTCCCGGGCAATCAAGAAGCCATGCAGTAAGCAATGCCATGCCGCTCGGCTTCCTGACTCCATGTTATTTGGCCGACTCGATTGTGATTGGCCGGGAAACCGGCTTTCCAGCCAATCGGCATCGAGCCGGCTTCCTGGCCATTCAGGAAGCCGGGCAGAGAGTAATGACCAAACAGCCTGATCGATGCTGAGAGGTCGGGAGGCCGGCTTCCCGGTCAATCAGCATCAAGCCGGCTGCCCGGCCAATCAGGAAGTCGGGAGTCCATTACTTGCTGCCCAGCTTCCTGAACGCACGGGAAGCTGGCTCCATGTTCCCCTGCAGCACTGCTGGTCAGAGGAAATACTCGGTATCTGCACCGATACTGATACTAGTATCGGTGCATCCCTAGTTTGAACCCATGTGCTTGAGTAGTGCTGCATTTGCATGCAAAAGGTATCATTTGACAATAACACCAAGCCCAGATACTCCACATCAACTGTATAGATTCTCACATCTGTACCCAGGAGACAGGGACATACTACACCTACTTGTGCGTAGATTCTTCAGGCCTCTCATACACTCACTTATTCCGCAAATACCTTCCTTTGTCTCCTTACATTGGCAGTGCCCACATTTTCTTTGGGGAGATACTTTTCTTCAGAAATTAAACTTAATCTCCTCACCAGAATCTTGTGTTCTACAACTTAGACAATCTCCTTCTTATATTGGCTCTTTAATTATAATGAAATAACTCAAAGTGCATATATGAGAAATTTTAATTATAATTGTTTATTTCATTAGCAGAGCGGGATAGAGCATCTCTACATTCAGTAATCTAAATTAGCAATTGTTCCTTGAATGTAACACACATACCCAGGAGGAACCTTCTCATGGTACCCCCAGGCACCTCCTGTGCCCAGACAGCCTTTCTCTAGGAGAGAGTTGTACGTGTTAAAAACATGCATGGTGTCTGGGTAAAAAGTAACTAATCACAAAGCCATCTCCAGCCCAATGAAACAGCTGACCCATTAGCGACCCAAGATTTATCATCTTGGGTCTTTCTGAAAACCTCTTGTTGGCTGGCAGAAGTCTTCTTTAGTGTCTACTCAAAGTCATCTACCAATCTGTGGCAGGTCACAGTAAGTTTCTGAAACCCTCCATGGACATTTGGCCTTTGCAATACAAAAAGAAGTTAACCCCTTGTTCTCATTGTAACCCTTTTACAGTAACTTCTTCTACCTTTGTTTGATTAGTATTTTTGCTTGTTTTCCAGGAAAACCATTTGAAAACACCATGATTGTGAATGCTGCTGTGGCCAATATCATTGTGTCCATATTGCTTGGCCATCGCTTTGACTATGATGATCCAAAACTTCGGAGGCTTTTGTCAATAATCAATGATAATATCAGAATTATGGGTTCCCCAATGGTTTTGGTAAGGTTATTTTTACTGCAACATATAAACATTAGCTCACCAAACCTTGTATGGTTGCCCAAACTCCATCAAGAGAGCAGGCGCAGGTGCCTTCTTGTTTGCACCAGGCAATTCCCAAACCTTCAGCAAGATATCGGGCATATGTTAGCAAAATAACTTTCTGGCTTACTACCCCCTCTGTCTTTATTATGGTGGGTGAAATTAGCCCCACTTACCAGTAGGAAGGTGGGAGGAGGTGAGCAACTTATTATCCAGAATGCTGTGTCAGACCACACATACAGAATAAGAAAATACATTGAGAATAACCCCCAGCATACAGAACAAGAGAAGTGCAACTGTATAGCATGACCTAGCTAGACGATAGGACATTCTGTTGTCTATAACAGTGGTTCTCAACCCGTGTAACCTCGGGACCCACATGTTTCCTTGGTCATTAAGGCGTGACCAACCGAAAGTGAGGAAATAGTGCCCTTTCTCCCCGGGCCATACCACTTTATCTGAGAGCCCGGGGGAGGCCGGGAGAGAGGGGACAGTTTGACATGAGGTTCCACAGGCTGAACCACAAATTCCCCCTCTCTATTCAGTCTCAGGCCGGTCTATTCAGACATGACGCCGCGACCCACTGCAGAGGGTGTCGCGACCCACTTTTGGGTCGCGACCCACGAGTTGAGAACCACTGGTCTATAAAACCACTGAACAATGACATTCGGCCTGACCTGTACGGTTGGGAAAGATGCCATGATTGCAATTGTTCCACTGCTGTGGAACCATTTTCTACTCTCCACATTCCCTTTCCATTGATGCTGAGCATAACTCAGATCAAAAATAATTTAGCACATTAGCTATCTTTTGCTGCAATATTCAGCTTCAGTCAAAATTGTTCCCCAGCAGAACCTTTTTTCTGCCGCTAGATGTCCTCAGTTTGATGACCAGCATCATTTTACCCACTTCTAAGCACAGATTGTCCCTGACCCACCCCCAGCCTGTCACTGGACAGTGAAACGAGAAGCAGCACAGTGATCTGTCACTCTGCTTTCTCTTCTTATCAGCATGCATCTTGTCAGCACATGATGTGATTGGCTCCTTGTACAGCTTCTTCCTCTTGCACCCCTTTATTGTTGTACATTGGCTGCAAGAAGCTGATACCAGGTCAGATATAGGTACTTACACTGCTTGCATTAAAAATACTGTACATATCCTTCATAAACCTAGAACTTGTATTTATTCTGACCTTATCATGTTTCTTCTTTTAGTTGTACAATGCTTTTCCATCTCTGGTTCGGTGGCTTCCCGGGAGTCACAGAGAAGTAATTCCAAACGTAGAAGAAATACACACTTTTATCAGAGAAACCTTCACCAACCAGAGGAATCAGCTGGATGTGAATGATCAGAAGAATTTGATTGATGTCTTCCTTGTCAAACAAAAGGAGGTATTCAACATTTCTACAGTACCTGCTTATTTCTACCTGTAAAGGGGACAGGCTCAACTGGAAGGGGCATTGGTAAACCATGCATGAGACAGGAACACTAAGGAACATTCCAAGCAGGTTGGTCCTGCAGTTTTATTCAGCAAAGAAGTGAACAGACACAGTTCAATGCAGGAGGGTTTTGTACAGTAAGTCCGCAGGATATATCCAAAACAAAACATCAGCCCATCCGAGCCACTAACTAAACTAATGTCAGTTCCCAACTAATAGGGTGCTCACTTTTGTATTCCCCAAAACAGACAGCACATGTACCTCCTGAGTGTTCTGTTAGCAGTAAGCCTTTTCAGTAAGGATGCACCAATACCGATACTAGTATCGATATTGATGCCGGAACTGAGTATTTGGGCGAGGGCTCGTACTCGCCCAAATGCTCCGATACCTTCCATGATACCGGAACTTCCGGTGAGAGGAAAGCTTCCTCTGACCGGCAGTGTCATAGGGGTACATGGAGCCGGCTTCCTGGGCAATCAGGAAGCCGGGTGGTGAGTAACGACCGGCCTCCCAGCTTCCTGATTGGCCGGGAAGCCGGCTCCATGCTGATTGGCTGAACAGCCGGCTCCTTACTGATATGGCTGAAAGCCAGCTTCCCGGTCAATCAGCATTGAGCCAGCAGAACAGCTGGCTCGATGCTGATTGGCTGAAAAGGCGGCTTTCGGCCAATCAGGAAGCCGAAAAGCATGTCATTACATACAGCCTGGCTTCCTGATTGCCCGGGAAGCCGGCTCCATGCCAAAGGAAGCACTGGAATCGGTACTCGGTAGCGGCAAGTACCGAAAGGAAAATATTGGTATTCGTATTTGATACCGAAAAAACGGTATCGGTGCATCCCTACTTTTCAGCCAGTAGAACCCTCTCACACATCAGACTAATTATTGAAGTATGGCTAGCAGGATAGATGTTGACCTAGGACTTAAGGCATTATCCCACCCAAAGCTTTACAAAACCCCTGGACTCCAGTACCCAGACTGAAACTTATTAGGATTTGAGAAAACAAAAAGTTTGATTCCTCCAAAACAGACACAAAGCCTTTTCCCTTATCCATGTGTAGGTGAGAAACCAGGGGGACACATACACTATCCACAAACTTTCCACACAGCGCCTCAGGTTAAACCTGTAAAGAGATTCTGAGCTCAGAAAGTGTTTGATATGATTTGTTATCTTATAGGCAAACTAGAAATGTAACTTTGCCTAGGCAGCATCCTCAAAAAATTACCATTTGCTTTGAATTCCCCCTGAAAAAACAGCAGGACACTTTCTGTGCCATGAGCGTCATAGCTGTAAAAGTGCAGTATGAGATCATCAAAGACACTGATGCCTCTGACTGCAAGTCTAACAAGATATAGGCTGGGAATTGGTGATGACACTACTGTGCTATCCAATCAGACAAACATCTCCCTGATTGTGCTTCATTCATTCTGTGTGCCTGTGCTTCTTACACCGCTCCTGCTTGTTCCTGAATTTCCCCTCAAGAGTGATTAGATCAGTGTTTTTCAACCTTTTTTGTGCAAAGGCACACTTTTTTCATGAAAAAAATCACGAGGCACACCACCATTAGAAAATGTTAAAAAAATTAAACTTTAGTGCACACTCTTCATACATTTAAGTGCTGGCCAAGGCCTGAGTATTTAAGCACCACACCCCTGGGTTGAAAGTGTAAAGTGTATACATATCTCAAATAAAAAAACATTTTTATTCAGAATTGTCTTTTGGCACCAATAAAGCCCCACTTTTTTTCTTTTTCTTTACACTAGTCAAGTGCACACTGCTGGTGTGTCATGGAAAAGAACCCCCTCACCTTCCCAGTTGCTAGGAGCGTGACAAGACCTGCAGAAAGGGGGGTCCTCTGAGGGATGCTGGCAGAATTGCCTCTATCAATGCTCCGGCTCTGTAACGGCTCAGAGCTCCTGTCACGTCACCGGCTCCTCCCCCCGAGCTGGAGACGTGACAGAACCTTTCATCGCTCCACCCCTCCGGCTCTGTCACGGCTTCATCTTTTCTCCACGCCGTCACTACTCCACGCCCCCCTGCTCTGTCACGCGGCTGCATCACCGCTCTATACCCGGTCACCGCCGCTCCACGGCCCCAGCTATGTCATCGCGGCTGCTCCACGCTCCCAGCTCTCGTCGCGGCTCCATTGCCGACCCGCGTCCCCTGCTCTCGCACCGGTATGATTGGTCTATTTGTGAGCCAAAGCCGCGGCACACCAGACAATATCTCACGGCACACTAGTGTGCCGCGGCACAGTGGTTGAAAAATGCTGGATTAAATCACTAGTCATCGGGAGAGCAGCTCTGCTTGATAAAACAACGCCCTGGCTCTACCAATATGGCTTCTTTCACACAAAGATACTGTGCAGATCAGCTCCAGAAAGGCCACAGGCAATATTTTTTCTTTCAGTTGCCTTTTTTTGGCACAGCTTCAGGTCCTCTTTATTAAAATGGGTATTTATTGGGCACAATTTTAACAGTAAAAATGCAATAATCTCTTATAAACTTATACAATGTTACAATATGTTAGGTTAGGTTAAGACCAGCAAACAAGAAAATGTTATGTAAGACATAACATCCTAGCAGGGGAGGTGCTTTGAACCCTGAAAATTGAGAGTCTACAGACCCTAGTGCCTGAAATTCAGCCCTGTATATAAGAGCTAAAGCAAATCTGATATACTCTGAATTGTATGAATTTTAGGAGAAGCCAAATCCAGAGTTATATTTCAATGACACAAATCTAACAGTTCTGGTGACGGACTTGTTTGCGGCCGGAATGGAGACAACCTCCACCACTCTCCGATGGGGCCTCCTGCTGATGATGAAATACCCAGAAATACAAGGTAAGTAGTTTACTTTGTATATTTTTTTTCAATGAGCATCAGTATGTTATTATCTATTGAACCCAATCTTCTCAGTAATAAATGCTTAGAGCATATGACTGGGTTAAAGGTAATTTGTCCACGAAGCATGCTACCTGATCATGAACATGGCACATTACTGCCAATACTTACAGCTCTAGAGCTAACAGTTTAAAAGACAAATCAATTAAAGTCAACTAAAGGAGACAGGGGAATTAGTTCATGGTGAATAATTATCCATCTGCCAAAATGTTCTGATGCAGATTTGTTATCTTTTAACTAACAAGAAGATTGGGAATGTCTGGGTATATCTAAAGATAAAATAGTAAACCCCTTAAATTAAACCAGTATGCCTTTTTTTTCCATAACAGAAAAAGTTCAGAAGGAAATTGAAAAAGTCATCGGTTCCGGAGAGCCTCGCCCGATACACCGAAAAGACATGCCATATACTGATGCCGTCATCCATGAAATCCAAAGGTTTGCCAATATCGTGCCAACCAACGTTCCACATGCCACTACTCAAGATGTGACTTTCAAAGAATTCTTCATACCCAAAGTAAGCAATACGAAATATAAAAGACAATAGTTACCAACTTTTGACCAACTCCAGAAGTCAATTGTTACATTAATTACTACAATGTAAAATTCCCAAAGGCATCTGTTTCCATCTCTTGAACCACTACAAAACTACAGAAGTCAAGTATTACTCATATGGAGGGCAAAACTAAGGTTCTGCAAGTGGAAAGTGAACAGTGGGTTGTCATATATGCCCAACTCCAACCTAAACATTTATTCTTGTTTTAGTTTAGAAGATAAAACACTTCTTTCGAATGTGTGACCCTGTTTGGGAGACTGCAAATTCCTGTCCCTATTAAGATGGACAAACAATTGGTACGCACCAGGATAGGATAAGAGAGACAGTATTAATAACCTAAGAAGAAGCATAGACACCTGCACTCCAATGTGGTGAGCAAACGTCTATTTATTGACGTGCAGCACAACAGGTATTTGCAATGTACGTTTCGGGGGCACACAGGATCCCCTTCCTCAGGCAAAAAACATAGGTATGTTTTTTGCCTGTGTCAGTCTGAGAAGCAGAGAACTATGCCATGAACCTTGAAATTTCTTAACACTCTGGAGCACTGCCCCGCTGAGGTAAAAGTTCTGCTGTTGATCATATAAAATGGCTGCCTAAAGTCCCCGTGGGCACCTATTCACTGACTGGGAGGAAGTTACATATAGGTACAGAGTGCGCTCTGTGCATCTTTACGTAACTTCCTCCCAGTCAGTGCTGCCATGGAGGAAGCATAAGCGAGTCTTTCGTATCTGCCCCTATTCTGGTTTGCCTTGACACCTCTTGGCCCTTCTGGAGGTGGACGCCTTTGCTGTTGTAGAGAGGACTAAGTGCACCTAGCCTTTAAGCTTGCACTAGAAGAGTGGTGACATCTTCTAAGGGAAACAATTGACCCTATTACCATTTAATCAGATGTTGCAGTCCACACCCCCGGCAGGTGATACTGGGTTAGTCATAGCACAGAATCAAGGTAGTACCTTGGTCTTCACCAGAGCACCCTACAATGAGTTATGGGCCAGCGACCCTAATGGCTCCCACACTACATTGCTGCAAGATGTCGCCAGGTAACTGCCCTGATGATTGCCCACCATGGGAATTGTAAAAACAGAATAGCTGTAATGTGGAGACAGATATCGGCTCAAAAGCTGGTCAAGGTGCAGATTGAGGTCAAGGTAGGCAGCAGGCAAGTGTAGTCAGTGTCCAGGCAGAGGTCAAAGCAGGCAGCAGATTAGAATAGTCTAGGCTGGGGTCAAGGCAAATGGCATCCAGCAGAACTCAGTGTCCAGGCAAAGGCCGAGGCAGGTGGCAGGCAGGGATAACAGGAATGAGCAGAGTCAGCAATAGGGGAAGCCATACAAACAGAGTCAGGCAATGTGGGTCAGCCTTGAGTAAAGCAGAAATCTACAATGAACAGGGTATCTGGCAAGGAGTCACGGCAATGGCTACCATAAAGAATGAGTTTAAATATTCTCCTTGTACCAGTTCACCAGTATTCTCACATGTTTGATGGGATGGGGCTTCAGTTACCTGTGTACTGGTTAACTCTCCCTCTCTCTGTCTGCTGTATCCCCAATTATACTAAAACGTCCAAGGTAAGTTTGAATTGTATTGTTGGGGCTGGTGGATCTAAGCTTCTAGTCTTAGTATTAATTTAGTAATACATTAGACATTCTGTATGTGAGAAATCGCTAGAAGTCTATGGTAGGGGTATCTAGGAATACATCTACTGCATTACAAAAAGGTGGGGGGAAAAAAGAGTTACCAGGTTACCTACAAAAGGTTGTATGTAAACGGGGTTACTAACACG
This sequence comes from Nanorana parkeri, assembly GCF_000935625.1. Classification (NCBI taxonomy): domain Eukaryota; kingdom Metazoa; phylum Chordata; class Amphibia; order Anura; family Dicroglossidae; genus Nanorana; species Nanorana parkeri. The sequence continues at coordinate 332,419 of NW_017307829.1, forward strand.
ATGAATTGTTCATGTAATTGAAGTACATTGAGAACACATTGAACAGATCCATCAACTAATAAGAACTGTTACTTGATCTCTCAAAATTTATTTTTCATCTATTCTTTGCAGGGAACTCAAGTGATTCCATTATTGTATTCTGTCCTACGAGACAAAGAACACTTTGTGAAGCCAGAAGAGTTTTATCCTCAGCATTTTCTGGACTCGGAGGGAAACCTTGTTAATAATGACGCTTTTATACCATTTTCTGTAGGTAAGTAAACCAAATGGGGGGAACTCTAAATTGCCGCAAATGTGTCATGGGCCCCTCTATGGCAAAACAGGGACAGACCAAGCGGTCACCAATGCAACGATTACAAATAGGGCCACAGTTAGTAATCCCAATACACATGGACTTATACACACGCACACACCAGCTCAAATATAAATGCATACACACAATAGGTTGGACTTGATGGACTTATGTCTTTATTCAACCTCAAATACTATGTAAACTATGTAATTCTACCCAAAGTGATATTTTAGTATGTGTGGAGGGCAATTATCTTGGATACTCCCACCCTGGCCTGAGAAGAGGGGTTGATCATTGTGCTGTCGATCTTAATGGAGAAGTCAGAGGAGGGGACATGGAGAGGAGGATATATTAAAAGCCCCTTTATGGAAAGGTTGAGTTTGAGGAACTGGTGTGACATCCATGATGATATGTCAGCGAGTAGATTAGTGATGCATGAGGAGTCAGAAGGTTTGAGCTGAGGAGTGGAGAAGAACATGTGTGTATTATCAGCATAGAGATGGTTCTGGAAGCCATGGGTGGTTATCAACTGAATCAGGGAGCAGGTGTAGATAGAGAATAGAAGGGGGCCAAAGACAGAGCCTTGAGGGACCCCTATGGAGAGAGAAAGAGGAGAGGTGGTAGAGTTGTAGGTGACACTGAAGGTGCGCCAAGACAGGTAGGAGGTGAACCATGAGAGAGCAGAGTCTTGGAGGCCAACGGAGTGGAATTTATAGAGGAGGAGCAGATGGTAGACTATGTCTAAGACAGCAGAAAGGTCTAAAAGTATGAGTGGCCGTGAGATATGCAAATACCCCATGATGAACCAACATTGCAAAGGGTAAAATGATGGTGCATGCAGGGTTTGCTAAGCAAGCTACAATGTGTGTCACTCACTGGACCTAGAAGAACACAGAGATAGAAGAATGTCTGTCCTACAGATGTAAAAGTCAATATTTTTTTGTTATTTTAGCAATTATTTTATACTTCATATCTTTTCCAAGGTAAGAGAAGTTGTGCCGGAGAGACGTTGGCTAAAATGGAACTGTTCCTCTTCTTTACAACACTGCTACAAAACTTCACCTTTCAGGCTCCACCTGGAGCAAAACTGGACCTCACAGGCGCTGTTGGCTTCACAACCCCTCCACTGAAGCATGAGATCTGTGCAATTCCTCGCAACTAAAGTGAGCTGGCAGTAAATATATTCATAATGGATGTGGACTGAGTTTAATCTTCTCTAAAAGAGAATCTATTTTTGATTTGTACAAATTATGAAATAAATTAACTATGAAGAAACTATGCTAAAGAGTCTGATATACGGTATATTAACACAGGAACTGGATCATCTGTGGAACTTAGATATATGAATCGCTGATGGTCACCTGTCTGTATGTATTGTGACCTGTCAGGGATGTATCTATGCAGACTTGCACAATTGCTAATAGGGCAGCTCCAAAAAAGGAGTCCAGTTATATAAACAAAAACCTAGTAAAAAAAACCAGCACAACAGCTATGTGGATAGCAGTCATACATTTTCTGTAATGCCAGGTCATCAGCATTATGTGATTATATTTGCTTGAGTTTCCTCCAGGTGTTCCAATCTCCTCCTATAATAGGGTTATAAGTAGGGACGCACCAATACTGGTTTTTCAGTATCGAGTACGAGTACCTATATATTTTTTTCCGGTACTCGCCGATACTGAATACTGATACCGGAAGTCCCATTAAGGAAGCCAGGCGGCATATATTGACTCACTACCTGGCATCCTGATTAGCCGGGAAGCCGAGCAGCGTGTAAATACTTGCCACCTGGCTTCCCGATGAGCAGGGAAGCCGTCTCCATGCTCCCTTGTCACCAGGTGAAGCATGAAGCCAGCTTTAAGGCCAATCAGAAAGCCGGGGGGCGTGTAATGACATGCTACCCGGCTTCCTGATTGGCCGGGAAGCCGGCTCCATGCTCCTTCAGCACAAGTGACAAGGGAGCATGGAGTCAGCTTCCAGGCTAATCAGGAAGCCAGGCAGCATATATTGACTCGCTGCCCAGCTTCCTGATACCGGAAGCACAAGTATCAGGCTAGGCATCGGAGCATTTGGGCAAGTATGAGTACTCACTCAAATACTCGGCATCGGCAACAATACCGATACTAGTATCGGTATTGGTGCATCCCTTGTTATAAGAAAGCAAAACAGGCATCATAAGGGGTCAATGTATACTTCCAATATAACTGTGCATCCAGCAGAGCTTGTGACAGGCCTTTGCATAGGTTGTTGTAGAGTCAATCTAAACATCAAACTATCTAATTATCAACTGACCTACAGCCACCTGCTTCCACCCCTTTTTACTTCTGCACTCAATATTTAAAAGCTCATATTATAAGTAACCCTTATTACAAGTGTGCACCCCACCTCCCACATGTCAACATCTGGGCCTGTTCATGTGTCACACAGCACTAGAAATGGATGAACATTTAAAAAGTGTGATCAGTTGGGGCTTGGCCCAACATCCAAAATTCTGTATTTCGGAATCAAAAATATTTTGTAAGTCAATGGAAATCTGAGAATGACGGAGTATCAAAAGCAAAATTGTGCAGAGTGGTTTGGGCAGCTATATTTAGGCCTGTCCATAGATCACAGAGCATTAAAGATATGTACATTTCTGAAATGTTTAATCATAATGCATGAACAGGAAGTATTTTGAAGTGAATGGTGTTGGGGAAATTTGAACATGACTTCGGTCAAGATTTTGGCCTCACACTGGTTATGATTTTGCTCCCGTCAGCATCTCTAACTAACTAAACGGGGTTAAGAATCAGAAATGTGTGCTGATTGGTTTTGGTATTAGGCATTGGAAACACTAGGTTGTCCTAGCTGATATTAATGAGGGGTATGTCATATGTTAATCAGCTATCTTACAAAAATTAGTAAATGATATAAATATATCCTGAAATGTAAATAAGTTAACACCTAAACCCGTTGAAGTGCTGTTTGCTTGCTGTTAAAGTGCCATGTATATTTATTCAATAAACTTGTATTATACAAGTATTTTCAATTCACAAGTCTGTGGTTTGGATTATTCTACAACAAATATGGAGAACTCTTGGATACCTACTGTAGTGAGCAGGGCCGGTGCTAGGATTGTAGTCAAGGTGGGCAAGGTGCAATTTTGCGCCCACCCCCTGTAAAAACAGGGCATTTTGACAAGTATTGTACTTGTCAAAATGCCCCGATGTTTGCGCTATGTTTTTTTTTTTTTTT